>NC_038250.2:42180579-42480579 GCF_000004515.6 Glycine max
ATTAGTTTTTAGGGAGGGGGATATTAATTGTTTTCCTCTCGGAGGTACACTGTTCTCAGTCTTCTACTGTGTATTTTCTCACACGACATTATTTTTTCAGCCGAAATCTGATCCAAAGTGGAGCTAGCCTGCACTTGCATCATTTTCCATATATATATATATATATATATATATATATATATATATATATATATATATATATATATATATATATTTAAAGAAGGTTCTTTTCATTTTCCTTTATGCATATCTTGTGTTGTGCCTCTTTTTCCTAGTTGGGTTAATCTAGAAAATTATTTGATCATAGGAGGTACAACATGCACTACAACTACAATTCTACAAACTTGGTTCATATAAATACTTAATGGGTCTCAAATAAATAGCTGTAGGCTTTTGCACTTTCATCTGCAGACAATTGAACCCAATACGAATTTGGGGTAGGGCATAGGCCCAGGTTATGGGTTTGTTTAAAGTCTTTGGGGCACTCATTTTCAGCATTGTAGGTTGCTTGGCTCCATGACTTTAACTGTAAAAGGTGGCGGCGTGTGTGAGTGATAGTACTAAATAACAATTCACAGGTCATAGCCGCATATGTAGAAACTAGTAGGGAGTTAAAAAAAGAGAAGAACCTGCACCAATTCGAAGGGCTAGGAGATCCATTTGCCATCATGGCTATCTCTTGAAAATGTGTTAGATATCGACAAATCTACATTAAATAGAGAAAAAAAGTGAGGAAAAGTGGAAAACCAACAAAGCATTTGAAGTGAAATTTATTTATTTATTTAATCAGCATTCCAATATCTTAATATATTTTTTCCCATCAAGTCAATGTAAATAAACACTTGTATATGTGATATTTGAACAATTATCTGCCGTAGCCTCGAAGTCCCTTAGACTAACGTAAGAACAAATACCCACTTACATGTACTATTGTTGATTTTTTTTTTTTTTTACCGAAGATAAATGACGGCCCTTAATTATCAACTGTGGCAGAGATATATGGCTTTTTTTTTATATTAAAAACCAATTTTCCAATTGGGACATCTTTTAAAATGATATATCCGAAAGGAGCAAGTCATAACAGCATTACAACTTCTAAGTCGTAACAACACTTGTTACTTCAGCTAAAACTTTTTGTACGACTTTAAAGTCACAAATTTTTTTTCTGGTTGTACGAGTCGTAAAACTTTTTTTTAATTTTTTTAAGGTTTACAACTTTGAAGTTGTTCTTTATTTTTTTTTAATTTCTTAAGTTTTTTTTTTAAATTTACAATGTTTTACGCTATTTTTATTTCTTTTTTAATAAATATTTAAATATATAATAAATAATATTAACTTGACTTATTTATTAGTATATTTTTTATGATTTTATTTGATATGTTATTAATTTATTTTAATGTTTTATTATTTTAAATATGTTATATAATTTTAATATTGTTTTATTTAAATATTTTTTATTTAAAGTTTAAATAATCTATTAATAAAAATACATATAAAAAAGTAAAAAGAGATATTAAAAATTTGAAAGACTTTAATTTAAAATTTGATTATATTTAAATAAAAATTACATATATGTTAATTTGAACCACAATATTATCTTGATGATCACTAACATAATCAATTTTTATTTAATAAATATGTAATTTATGTTTAAATATAATCAATTTTTAAATTAAAGACTTTCAAATTTTTAATATCATCTTTTAATTTTTTTTATGTATTTTTATTAATAGATTATCTAAACTTTAAATAAAAAATATTTAAATGAAATAATATTAAAAATATATAACATGTTTTAAATAATAAAACATTAAAATAAATAACAACATATCAAATAAAATCATAAAAAATATACTAATAAATAAGTCAAGTTAATATTATTTATTATAAATTTAAATAATATTTTAATTATTTTTTTAAAAAAATAAAAAAGTGTATAAAAATTGTAAATTTAAAAAAAACTTAAAAATTAAAAAAATACCACTTCAAAGTTATAAACCTTACAAAAAATAAAAAAAGATTTTACTTTAAAGTCGTAAAACCAAAAAATTTTTTTTTTTATGATTTTAAAGTCATAAAAAAAGTTTTAATTAAAGTCATAAATAATTTTATGACTTCAGTTAAAAAAAAATAAAAAATCGTAACAAATGTTATGAATTCTAACTTAAAAGTCCTAACACCGGTTAGAATTTATTCTTTTTTGAATAATTTTTTAAAAGATTCTTCAATTAGGTAAAATTTTATTCCTTTTGTAAAACAGCCGAGATATATAGAAAGGAAACTAACTTGTTTCGAGATTTATATTATATATAAAGGTTTAGAAATAAAAATGTAAACAAGCGGATCCGTGGCGCAATGGTAGCGCGTCTGACTCCAGATCAGAAGGTTGCGTGTTCGATTCACGTCGGGTTCAATCCCCCTATCCGTCTGCTTTTTGGTTTCCGAATTTTCTATGATGGGCCTTTGCCTTTTTCGGATAAAAGTTTCAGTGTTGCACTACATTTTTGGTTTTTGGAATAGCATTAAGCTAAGGACTTTTTTGTGGGGATTGACCAAAAACTCAAAAGGACACTTTTGTGGGTCAATTGGGTTCAGTCCTTGGCCATTGTTAAATGAGAAATATACCCCCTTAATTAATTAAATGTATCTCCTTTTTTATATTATTTTTACTTAAACAACTTCATTCCTTACCTCCCTCTCATCCAAATATTAGAACAGTTCCTTCCCATTTTTTCCTCTTACACTTCTCTCACAAAAAATTATATTAATCCTCTTCACAAGAGAACAAGAACACAGAATTCAGCATACTTCACAAGAGATGCATCCGTTCCAATCTCCTCCAATATTTTCTCAATTCAAGACAAGAAAGAGTACAAACTGTTTTTTACAAGCCTACAAGAAAGAGATTATCCCTACCCTTACTTGACAAAGAAATAACACCCTACGCCGATATAATTGCAGCTCCTAAAAGAGGACTACCCAAATTGGCCTGACAGATAAAAACTGTCCATTAGCGGTCCAACCAGTACAAGTAAGTGCCATGCTTTGAGATTGCCACAGTAAATTATTCCCATGTCAGTGTGATGTAAATAAAATACCAGCCAGCGTAACACATCCCCTACCAAAATGGGTTAAATAAGCTCCCGCTTACTTAGGCTTCATAATGCCAATGTGTCACATTTTCTTGCAATTCAATTACCAACCAATTGGATGAGACATCCATCATCTTCAAATGAGGCAACGTGTGAACCAGAAACAAACTACAATGAAAATCTTTCTTTTCTTTTATTATCAATTACATTTTTGTTTTCTTAAGAGGAGGAACAATGGAATTTTCGGAGTATGATTGCGAGAGACCTGAGGAAAAAAAAAACCTTGAAGGAATTGTTTCTAACATTTAGATGAGAGGGATCGAGGATACCTTTGTTGGCCTTCTGGCTAAGATCAAGATCAGAGAGATTTTTGGGATAAATATGTATGCCTACGATCTAATTTATCGTGTTATCAGTTTTAGTAAATAATTATTCTTTATTTTATTATCATATTTATTATTTTATTAAATTGTTAATTTGATAAGTCCTTGATTAAAATGAGAAATTTGTTTGCTTGAATTTTGTATTCCAATAATTAATGTGAACTAATATTATAAAACAATTATATTAACTATTCTTTATTATTATTAGTGAGTTTTATTCTATGTGATCAAATTAAGTGAATTCATTAGATAACTAAATCAAATGATATAGACTTAAATGAGCAGATGTCAGTATTGACCCATTAGGGGATGAAGAGAACCTTGTTAAGTTAACACACTATAAAAATGATATGGTCTCTACTATATCGAGCCGTCACACATAGTTTCTTTTCTTCCCATCTGAAGAGAGTTAACAAGGTTCTATTGAGAAATAAAGAGGTTCTGATTGAGAAAGAATCATGAAATCACCGACTATGTTGTTAGCCGGTTATCCGTTGTCTCTACAACATTCCATAATTGACCCAAAGGAAGAGTGCATAAATCAGAAATTACCTATGGATTCAGGTTCTGGCTGCGTTTGTTTCATCAACAATCATTATGGATCCAAATATTCTCTTAAAACTCTTCTTGATAATTTAACGTGTAATGTATTCTTGGTGGTTATATTGATATTTTATAAGGATCCTTTAAAATTCCAACAAGTGGTATCATAGTCACCATTATTATTAGATTATTGGGATTTAAAGTTATTTGATTCTTATTATACTTTAATTGCTTTGTTTATATGAATCCTTTTTTTTTTTTGGAACAACACATATTAATCGTTAGTAAATTCAAATATTGTCATATTGGATATTTGGTTTGAATTTGAGTGTTTTTTTGGGCATCATGTTGGGGTTTATACACCGCTTCTGTTTATGTTAAATGTGATTATATATTGCTATATATTGGAGAAAGTAGTTTTTTATTCAAGATTTTCGAAAGAAAACTCATTACCGTGGATAAACACAATTGTACCTTTACACTTTTATGGGAACTACTGTAACTAGAAAATATTCATAAAGATGCCGTAAACTTCTTAAGTCATTATAAGTTAAGTAGAGAGAGTTTGACATTAATGTCATACTCTATGAAAGTAAAACGTTACTTCATGTTATCCAGACGTTAAGGAGTGTTGTTAATTACCTATCTTGATTAATATATTAATTTGATTAATATATTATCGGCTTAGTATTGAATCTACGAGGTCACACACAAATGAGTGTTCTAATCTTTGTTAAGGAAATTATTTTAATATTTGATGATCAATTAAATTAGAAAATTTAATGTGATCAAATGAAGAAACAATATTTTAAAATGGCTTAAAAGATAAGATAGTTGTTTCGATTTTATCACAAATTTATTATCTTTGGCGTGCTATAAATACAGCCCTAGGCTGCACGTTGAACATACCAATGATAACTTCTCTTTTCATTCAAAATTGTTGTTGGTGAATAGAGATTAGTCTCAATAAAAAATTTTACATGGTTCAAGAACTCATTAACAGGTACACATTTAATATGTCGTCCATTTAAATATAATTTTAGATGCAAAATAGGTCCCTTTTATTCCGCTGTGTTTTGAACACCTTTTTCCCCTCAAGAGACTGAGGGAGGTAAGGGGTAGAGTTATTTAAGTAAATTTAATAACAAAAAAAATAAAAAAAGGATGTACATTTTAATTAAGGGAGGTATGTTTAACAATTGTCTCATCATTTCGTCATGTTAGGATTATGATAACATATGGGATAACACCTTTGGATCATGTGGTGAGCATGACCCAATCCATCCCACCAACCCGACCTAGCCTGATGTTGCTTTAGACAAGTTTGGGTTTTAAAATTAGATCCGATGTATGTTGAGGACAGATTCAGATTATGCTTAGGGTTGTCCCAACTTGATTTTGTGTGCTATATTCTTTCAAAATATATAAGTTTTTGGCTTAAATATATTTTTGGTCTATGTAAGTTAGCACTTTCTTTTATTTTAGGTCCCTATAAGTTCATTTATTTTTAATTTTAGTCTCGTAAGTTTGCGATTTTTTCAATTTTGGTTGTTGTAAGTTCATTTTTCTAATTTTAGTCCCTATAAGTTTATGCTTTTACAATTGTAATCCCTATAAGATATTTTACTCATTTCTAGTCCTGTAAATTTGCATCCCAATTTTGGTTCCTATAAGTGCAAACTTTTGAATATTATAAATGAAAAAATTAGACTCTTTACTAAAATTAAAAAAAAAAACTTACAAGGACTAAAATGAATAAAAATTTACTAGGACCAAAATTGAAAAAACATCAACTTACATGACTAATATTAGAAAAATAAACTTTCAGGAACAAAAATAAAAAAAAATTTAATTTACCATAATCAAAAACATATTTAAATCTAAGTTTTCTTAAACAATTATAAATTAATAATAAAACATTTTGATAGAAGATACTATTTTGAATAACATGATGTTACATTTATAATTATATTAACTATTTTAAAAAACATTATAAAATATATCTTGATTTTAGTTTTATACTTCTTGTATTTTATGATTTAAATATATAATATTAAAATTGATAATATTATGTAAGAAAGATGAGTCGATCCGATTTTGTTTCAAATATTTCAGATCTTGATCATTTCGAATTTGGATTTAGATAAATGATCCGGTCTAAATTTGGATTTAGATAAGAATAAAGATAAACTCGTCTCTATTGATCTCTTGCTCTCCCTGATCTGGATCATACTTTTGGTCCTCATGGATTTGATGGATTTAAGTCTAGCTAATATCACTGTTTGTTTTTTCCACAAAAATTAAATAAATAAAAATAAAAATACTAATATGATTCATTAAAGGGGATATGTATGGTGAAATGTTAAACCAAGGAATATAGGTGAACTTCCAGCAGTAAAAAAAAAAAAAGTGAACTTCCAAAGAAGCATCAACGAGGAATCTCTACATATTGCTTGAAATGTATGAGTTGGATATTTTATTTTCTAAAATTTTAAAATACCTCTATTAATCTTCAATTTTGAAAATAAATCATTCATTTTAGTTACTTTTTATTTTATCGTCTTATTTTTGTTCATCTAATTTAAAAATACTTCACTTTAGTCCTTAAAGTATATTTTGGGGAGGTTTATAATTTCCATCAAATATTAATGGTAACCAAAGTGAAGTATTTCTAAATTAGAGGAAGACAACAAAAATTGGAAGGCTAAACCAAATTTGGAAAATTTTGAAGAGATCAAAAACATCTTTTTTGCAAGTATATGCAGAGAAATTTATCTAAGGTCGGCCTAAATCCTTTTTCATGATTCCATGTGGAAGATGATACAATATTTATGTACAGAGTGGTTCATTTGTTCTCTAGATCAACAAATCATATAAACTTTGCTTCAGCCTTCATGGTACTAACTAGGCACAATTAATTACTAGCATATACATTAACATATTAAACAAAACAGAGATCTCTGTAGATTTGAGCACCTGTTGTGCAAACCACATTACAGTTGAGGTTTAAAGAAATAGATCTCAGTTTGAGAGTTGAGTGGGAAAGGAAGGATCACATGAACGAGCAGTCCATAAAGAACTAAGAGTGCGAAGACGATGAAAGTATTCTCCCATAGCCAGCAAGCCTTTAGCAGCTTGCCCAGTCGTCAGGATCCGAGACATGTGAATCAGAGTTTGTTGCCTAAGGTGATCTGCCTGTGAAGAACAAAATAAATTCAAGTTATGTAATTTTGGTCTATCTATTAACTTTAACATTTAATATTTATAAAAGGTAATGAGAAATGCTAACCAATATCTTTAGAATATTGGTTAAGAAACTAAGGATATTTTTTCTTATTAGAATTTGCAAAATCACGTAATCATACTTTTTTATGTTTTCTATCATTTTCATAACAAATAGATTCTCCTTTTTTAGTTCTTTAACCAACGCTTTAAGAATATTGGTTTGCAAGATCTTTTATAAAAATATTAACCTGACACTCTATTTTGCACATTCATGTTAGCACATTCACATCAACATTTTTGTGAGCATTTCCATTAAGTATTGGATGGTCAAGTTAATAGATAAATCAAAAGTTTAAATATGTTTTTAGTTTATGTAAGTTAATATTTTTTATTTTTATAAGTTGGAGCTTTTTCAATTTTGGTCCCTGTAAATTTTTATTTTATTTTTTAATCCTTGTAAGTTTGTGTTTTTTTTAATTTTAGTTTCTTTAAAATTCTAATTTTTTCTTTCATAGTCCCACAAATTTGTATTTATAAGGACTAAAATTAACAGGATTAGAAATGAACAAAATATCATTCAGGGATTAAAATTAAAAAAAGTACAAATTTACATGAACTATATTTTAAAAAATAAGCTTAAAAGGACCAAAAATAAAAAAAATGCTAATATAAACTAAAAATATATTTAAGTTCAAATCAAAATCACACAGTTAAAATAGTGGGAAAAAAAAATGAAGGAACCAAATTCGATAAATGACAAAAATAAAAATATCAAAAGTGTAACTAACATAGATTTCCGCTATCCGATTCTCATGCAATCAAGATTTTAAATTGCAGTCACATTTTCATCGCAATTCTTGACATTGACAAAATTGCTGATAAATGTGGCAAATGTGACTACAAATTGCGGTTGAGATTAGTCATAAACTTTGAGGCAACGACCAAAATCGTGGTTGCAGACTGTTTTTTAAAACCATACTTGCAATTTTCAAAAGGCTTTTATGGACAGTAGACTACATAGAATGTCCCAACTTCCCCATAATATGACCGAGTAACAACAAACTCCAAAGTCCAAACAGATCCAAAATTTGATCTTATATTACCTGGTTTACAAAACCTTCTAGTGCTTCACCTTTGTCCATGGCAGCAGCCATCTCAAACCCGTAGTGTCCTACAACCAATGGATCTGATGGTATGTTGTGGACCAGACTCTGCTGGAGTTTGTCCAATCCTAGTGAAAGTGCATCTTCAGCTTGCTGAGATGAAAGCCGGAGGTTGCTAATGCTCACAATTTGTTGATCAGTCAAAGGCTCAAGTTGTGGTGCAATGATCTGAAAGAAAAGGTCAAGTAATTTTTACACGGTTATTGAGGTTCACATACGGGATACGACTTTTGTTTTTATCATTTTGAGGTTTGTACAATATTTTGTAACAAGAAACATGAATGTATTATGAAAATTCAGAAATAGTAACATATCCAGCAGAAAAGATGTTTATTTATAGTCCAGAACATAAGATAGAAAAGATATTTTCTCAAAAGCAACTAGATGCATCATATCAAAAGTATCCAATAACTCTAGTTATGCATAGAATCTGATATTCTTTTTTGGCTTCCTAAGCACTCTAATATGACTGAAATCTTCAAAAGTTCAAACTGAGACTTCAATTCAACCCTCACACTTCCACTTGGTAGATATACCACTCAATTATGAGTAGATACTTATTTTTCTATTATTTCTAAATCTTCAGGAATACTAAAGGGTAATCAAGAATTTAACAAACAATTGTTTTTCTTCAATATAATTGGTTTTGCAACATGAGAAAATAAGAAATATAATATGGAGCTCCCATTTTACACAATCAATGAACAGAAAAAAAAAAAAGTTGTTAGAATCAAATAGTAGTATGTGGATGTACATTTAGAAGCTGAGATGGACGGGATCCTCCAATCCAAAGAAAAAGGCGTTCCACTGATGCTTTCCATGCACCAGAGATTAAATAGAAGACATCAGCCTTTGCAGCTTCTGCTTTCATCCTGAAAAGATTTGAGTAGTGACTCAAGCAACTCTCAACAAGTAGATGAAGCTGCATTTCAGATGCTTGAGTTTGCAATGCATTTCTCAGTTCTTGATTCTGTCTATCTTGCTCTTCAATCCATTGTCCATATTCAAGTTCAAACAGAGTTATCCTTGCTTCACAAAGATGGACCATATTAAATAATGCCACATGCTATAAGCTCAATGCTTCATACACTGACAAAACTAATAGTTCTGTAATCACAAAATAAATGACATTTGATAATTCTATTAAAAGAGGTCTGTTAAGTGTTAACATTAGAATATTCATATCATGGAAGCAACTTGCAGCTCCACATGAAATGCTTGATTTTCTCATACTTGGATCACTTAGAAGAAATGTTGATAGAAACAGAATATTAATTGCAATATGCTAATTTCGGATACTAGAAGTGTCTACTAAGCAGTTTAAGAAATGAAGCTGCTAACAATCTGTTACATGGACACCAAATCAAGGAATACATCCTAAGGGCGATATATTCATACTTTAGCTTTAGCTTTGTGCACATGCCACCAATTTGACTTCTGAAAAAAGGATATTGAGAACTTATTTGGAAAAAAAAATGTGAAATTCAAGACTAAGAATAATCCCATAAGAGGGAAGGGCCATAATTGAGGCAATGGATGAGGCATACACAAACATGGGGCAAGATCAGCTCACACCCTTCTACCAAAATCTTTAGAGATCTTCCCTCAACATGTGGTTCAGAAAAAAAAAAAAAGTTATAGCTGTAAACTTCTTCCACCAGTGGTTGAAAACTTTACTCAAGTAATCTTAACTTGAATTAAAATAGACAAAAATGTTCATTGACTGCCGGATGTTGTTCTGTGTCATGGTAAAAATTGCATTGACTTGAAGCAAATCTGTATTTGATGCAGAGGCATACTAAGAATAATCGCATAAATACCTGATAAAAGTATCATTACATGATACAATGGAGGTATAAATTTGAGTCTAATACAGTAGCTTAAACATGAACATAAATATAAAACAAACTGCAACTGCATCTAAAAACACAAGAAAAAAGTAGTACACAAATAACTAGGAAAAGAAGAACATTTTGAGGAAGCTTAAAACTGAAATTATGAATTACAAACCTGGGTTAACTGTTGCGGATGATCCCATATAACTGACATCTAGTGCACGGCGTATGTACATACCCTGCAAGTAGACATTTTAGTATGTGATTAAAGACAATACACTAAAATAAAAGGCATAAATAAGGATGATGATTTTCAGTTAGGATCACCTGCTTTCTTGCTTTCTCAATCTCCAACTCCAATTGCATGAGCTTCACACGGCTTGTTTCTAATTGTTGAACATAAGCCTATGAATTACATAAGTAAGAATCAGATTATAAACACCGGCCACCTTCCTATAAATTCAGTTTTTACAACCTTCTTCCGCAGCCGACATTTCCGAGCAGCCTCACGATTTTGAGCTTGACGTCTTAGTGCCTACAAACAAATATTCATTAACTACAACGTTAGAGACTCAAATAAAAAGCATTAATGTTTGATATCAGATCTCCAAAGCATTAATTTCAATTTCTTATTAAGGTATAAAATATAAATATGTGAAGGAAATCAACATGTTCCCTTCCAAGTTATTTACAATGATTAAAATGAAGCATGGGAAAGATGATCAGGAAATACTTAAAAGAAATATATAGTGATGAAATTTCATCACCTTAGTATCAGCTTTGTCGTTAGTCTCTTGATCATCTCCAGAAGGTTCCCTTGATTCGTGAGGAGTACATTCAGACTGGACAAATAAAATTCAAAAGACTGTTATTAACAAGTTTTCCCATAAAACAATGCCAACTCACTAACAAAAGGGAAATTCCTACATTCTTACCTTGTTCCGCATGCTAGGCTTAATCATCAACATTTGGGGAGCAATTGAGTTCAAGCTTCCATCAATTTTAAAGCTGTCCCCCCACATGTTCACTTGATGGAATGGATCATATATACCCATCCTTTTCGTGAGGACTAGTTGAGTTGATGAAGAGTTCATATACTATAAATCATGCAAAAAGGAAATTCATATCTCAAATTGGAGATTCAATGCAATGTAGGCAAGGTAAAATGGGAAATTTTAGACTTGGTCTCGTTTAATATAACTGGCAATTGATTGGAAAACTGTAATCTGGGTTTGCTGGAAATTGAATGAAACCTCAACCTCAGAAACAGCAAGATTGAGAAGTTTTCACATGGTTTATGTTCTGTTATTTCAAGGATTGTCCAAAGGATATAACTATTTAAATACTAATGAAAATAAACCATGTTTGATGCATGCCACTTATAAGAAAAATTTAACATGATAAACGAACTTCAATCAAAAGGAAGGAGCTGATTTAGTATCACTCCATTAACTCAGAAGCTTGATTACTCCTCACGCAACCCTATCCGAAAAATCAATTGCAAAAACGAAAAGAGAGGACTTATTGAATAATTGTATCAGTAGTTCTATCCTATAATTGTAACACAGAATCCAATATAAACGACAACTTTCAAGTTAGGTAAGTTGAAATGGGAACTGAACCTGGCCAATACATACACAGCTAATATTACTATTAGTCCAAGACAGACCCAAATGAAATGAATCCCCCAGAAATTTTATATATACACACTACCATTGTTTTCCTGTATGCCAACAAACTATGAAAAGCAAAGCACTAACTGAAGAAAACATATGAAAATTTAATTCTAAAATAAACGAAGTATTATTTTCTGAGTATAATAACACAATTGTATTTTCTCTACAGGGTTTAAGAAACTTTACTTTGATGTGTCAACTTATTAATGTAAAGTTGTTATGTTTCCACTCTGAGAGAAACACTAGGGTCTAGGAAAACTCAGCGGTGCATTAAAAATCCAAAGGGAAAAAACAGAGAGGAAGCTACCAAGTTCACAGCTTTTCTTATTCAGTTGATAGTGATCTTTGACACTTTGACTAACATGAGTTGTGAAGATATTACTTCTACTTTCAAGCTTTTTGTACTATAAATAATTGATTTTCTGAAGCATACAGCATTAAGGTCCTACTCAGAATCAAATTAAATTAATAGTATATTAGGATGAGAAGAAAAAAAAAATACAGATAACAAAATATTATTATTTTTTATTTCATTGAAGAGAAAATGAAAAGAAAAATAGCTTTTAGAATCTTTTTCTTTTATTTTTTTGTCCATTCAATTTTTAAAATTTTATCTTCCTCAATTTTTTTTTTCTCTATACCAATCAGAGGTAAAGTATCTCACTTCATAAAATTAACTCATTTTAATTCAAGGACGAATCTGTCCTTGCATTATATCTTACTATATAGGACTCAAACTCATAAACTTAACTTATGTAATTGGATCTCTTCTCTCATTTAATATTATAATTTATTTAAAAATAATAATTACTAAATTGGATAAATATATTAAAAATAAAAAAATATAAAAAGTTAAAAGTTAGAAGTTACTGTTTTATAAAGCATTAAAAATTATTAAAAAAAATTATTTACTAAACAATCAAACAAACTTTTTAGTTAATAAAAAACTTAAAAGTTAATTAAAATATCTTGTTGAATAGAGTCATATTATAATTTGACACACTTTATTTTTAATATTAAAAAAATAATTATAAATTACCATTTATATAAACATTAATTTATTGAGAATATACCATTTATCATTAATAAATAGTAATTAAATTGAATCCACCACCACTAAGAATGGTACTCACTAGGAAGTAAATCACCAAAAATAGAAATTGAATCGTTCTTCTCACATATACAAGTATAGAGAATCCAAACAATGAATCATATATATATATATATATATATATATATATATATATATATATATATATGATGAAATATTATTGAGGACCTTATCATGTTAGGTTATGAAAGTAGCTAATTAATTTGTTTAACTAAAGTGATACCAATGCACCTTACACCTCAACTTTGATAATAAAATCAAAGTAGAATTAATTGTCTTGTTGATCATACCCATTCCAAAATAATATAATCAACCCGTAGATTCGCCCCAAGTTGTCCCTTTCCACCTCACATGGAAAAGGTATATATTGTGCTTCACAAACGACATCCGAAAATGCTTTTTGTAAAGAAGATAAGAGATTTACTTAAAGTAAACAGGTTGCTCCTTTATTTCATTCTTTTTCTACCTCTTTTTTCATCACAAAAAGGCGTTACAGTGAACTCAACTTAACCAATAATTTCCCTTAGCCTTCAATCGTGACATCAAGCTAGCTCGTATCTCATCTGCATTTCATGTGAATTTAAATATCTGTACCAGACAATCCTTTAATCCGCTGCCACCAAGTCCTGCATAGGCAATCGAAGCAAAGAACCAAAGTTTTGAAGGTTGTGATCCTGAATCTTAATCGTAGCTATCAATCAATGTAGTCCTTATTTTATTTTTCCACCTAGCTACAAATAAAGTCGTTTCTGTATAGTAAAATGATATTATATTCTATAGGAATATGATACTCAGAAATGATATTTTTGAAAATCCATGTTTGATTTATCGTATCATGTAAAAACTTATTTCCAATATTGTGAGATTATAAAACAAGGATAGTCCCAGAAAAAAATATTATTTTTTCTTTCACTAATGTTTTTAATTAACCACTCACTACCCAATCTTATTCAATCATTCTCATGGGAATAAATTATATATCATTCTTGCTTAATGAGAATGAATTATTGAGGATCATGCTCTAAACATGTACCCGAAAACAATTTTTACATGGAAATTGTTTTACAAAACTTGAAACAAGCATAAAAATGTTATATACTCATCTCATTTTTGACATGTAAATCTAAATTTTAAAACAACATTTGATAAATAAGTTTTTAAAATAGTTTATAGTGTTTTTTTGAAACTGAAGTAACATTTTTTAAAATGTTAAGTTATAGCTTCTAGTTTTTAAATAGTTTTTTTTAAAAAGACTAAAAATTAACTGAAATTATTTATCAAACATAACTAAAATGTATCATTGAAGTCAAGAATTAAATTCATGTGAATCTAGTCATTTACTAACTATGCAAAATCTTATTGTTATAAAACCTTATTTGTAATATACTCTTATTTTACAAAAATGTAAAAATATTTGATCATATATTAATAACCTTTCATCCACTCTCATAAATTTTAATTCTTACCCTCACCCATACACTTGGAAATATTAATTAAAACATTTTTTTAGGTAACCACTACTCTTAATATATAAATTATCCTCCATGCTTCCAACGATGCAATTAGATTTAAATTTTTACTAGGAGTATATTATAACATTTTTGTTCCAAATAAACCTTTTATAAATGATGTTCCAGTCGGCCAGTCCTCCACCTTACGTTTCTTATATATTTTAAACCATAGACATACCTTATCTTATTAAACAAGTTTTCCTTGAAATTTTGTAGGGAAAAAAAGTTGGTACGTAATTGATTCATATATCTTAAGGTGTCCATATTTGATCAAGCTAGTCTTGTTTCTGTAAACTTCCAAGGCAAACCCTAAATGGTACTTATAATTAATATTTTATTATATGAACCAGCTAGGACATGGAAGGTCGGATTACGTCAAATTTGCTTTAAAGATAAAAAAAGAAAAAGTTAAAAGTAAATTAAGACATAACTACTTTGCCTAGTGGTGCCGCATGATACCCGGTCATTTGCTAATTAATGCTATTGCTAAGCTTTTTTTTGCATACCCCACCTACAAGAATTTCTCCACTATAAGAAGGTGATCTGGCTTCTTATTTGTGGCATGTGGATTACAGTAACTTTATTACTACTAAATAATTCTTTGGGTTGGGGATAAAACAAGACTTATATTATTCATACATTTTAAATTTTTTTTATAATTTACTTTCTCTCTCTCTCTCTATTTTCATTATTTATCTCATTTTATATACTTTTATTTCTTCCATTTTTATATTTTATATGGTAAAAAAGTCTGTTTAATTTTAAAATATATTTTATACTTTATTTATTTACAGCAAAAATTTAAATGCTCTGTTTGGATTAGAAATAAAATTAAAAATTAAAAACAAAAAGAATAGAAATAAAAAATTAAAATAAAAAGGCAAAAAAGTGTTATTTAAATAGAAAAAATAAGAAGGAAAGAAGTGAAAATATTATCTTAATTTTTTTTGAATAAGTAAATAAATAAATAAAAATTATATAAAATATTTTTTATTGATTAAAAAGTTAAAATTAACTGAAATAAATTTAAGCCTATTACTATATTATTTTATTAGCATATTTTTTTAATAAAGTAAAACAATAAAAAAAAATTACATTTTTTCCCTCCTAATTTGATTCCTCCTTATGAAGGAGATAATACCATACGTTAGATCTACAACATCTTTTTTTTTAGAATTACCAAATCATTTGCTTTACTTCCTAATATTCCTTTAAAACATACAGTAAACATTCAGTATCCTTATCTTAGATATCTGTTTTCTATTTTCTTTTCTCCTATTTGTTAGTGTTAGTTTTTAATTTTTTTATTAACTTAAAATTAAACTTGTTTGATAAATATTTTTTTAGTAGTTTATGACAATTTTTAATACGTTAGATTTTAAATTTTAATTTTTTTATATTTATTCATTTTTTATCTTTGAACATTTATTATATTTTATTTTTAATTTTTTTAATTTAACGTAAAATTTTATTATTTTATCCCTTTTTATTCATTTAATAACGTATTTTTATTTCTTCTCTTTTTATATGTCTCTACTGTATATTATAAGAAGAGGTATATAAATTTAAAATGCAAATAATTTCTCAAAGCAAAATGAATAACTCCTGTATGTACGTACGTATATGACAAAGTTTGTTGTACTTCTTTTTTTATTAAAAATATTCATCATAGTTATATTTTAGAACTTGTAACAAATAATGACTATAGAATCCTTAATCTATTATTTTAACTACATAAGTACATATGAATTTAGAATACAAAGGCGTTTTGTATAGATTCATGATAGATAATGTGTGTCTCTCACCTCACGATGTGAAATGGATATAAGGGGAAAAAAAGAAAAAAAATATAAATGATATTACCTAAAGCTATGATATAACGAAAATAGAAACAAAAGATAATATAAGATTTTTTTAAAGAAAATGAAAGTACTTTCAAAATAATTACTTATATGTAATTTTTTTACCTTGGTGATTATTGATGGAAAAAAATTGTTTAATATTTCAACACATACAAAAAATTGTTGTATGTGTAACATTGATTGATTTTCTTATGAATCTATTTCCAAATAATTTATACTAAGTTTAACTTAAAGCAAAAAATGCTATTGTAATGTGTAATCTTGTATGTGTAATATATTAGAAACTATACACTATAGAAATTTAAGATAACATATTTTTCACATTTATCATGCTTTGTAGTTTGTAATTTCTAAAATGCACTGCACAGAATTAATCTCACATTCTTATTTATACTTCCTCGTTGCATCAATTTTATATCAGTGAAAAATATTTACTTTCTTCTCACCCTTCATTTCCAATTTCTTCTCCTACTAAAGATTTATTTTCTCTTTGGTCACACATTTTTCCTTTTGGAGCTGCTTATAAATTCTATTGTCATTAGTCCAAAGTAGACAAAATCTCACTTGTTACTCCATTGAACTTGTATTGTATAATACTCTTTTATTTAGATCTATAATGCCGTATCTTGAAATGTTTTTCTCTTCTCTTTCCTTTCTCAATTCCTTATGATATGATGGTCTAGAACACTTTATGGTGTATTCTTGATTTTTCCTTTGTTAATGTCTCTTTCCTAAGATTTAATCTATAGAAGTCAATCACAATTATGTGATTAGATTTTGTGCATTTAATATTAAGATGTGATGTAATTAGAATCTATTTTATTCTTTCTTTCAGTTTATAGAGTTAGCATTCATAGGAAAAATTATTTCCTGATAAGAATAAATTATTATGCAAAATTAAACTTCCATTTTTATTTATACTTCTTCGTTGCATCAATTTTATATTAGTGAAAAATATATTTACTTTTCTAGCATTTCTAAATCCTTAAATGCCAATTCTTTCTCTTAGTAAAGAAGATTCAATATTCCTCTTTAGTTACACATTTGTTTCATTGTAGTTGCTTATATATTCTGTTGTCATTGTCCAAACCGACTAATTCTCAATTGATGTTGTAAGTTTTGAAGGTAGTGGACTCTTATTATTTATACTCATTGTGGACAATTAAAGAAAACAATCAAAATCATAAGATTTAATCTATGAAAATCAACATAATAATGTGATTAGATTTGATACATTTAATATTTGTATATGATGTAATTAGAATCTATCTTATTTCTTTCTTTCCACTTCTTAGAATTAGCATTTATAGGAAAAATTATTTCATGATATTTAGGCGTAGATTAGTGGCAAAATTAATCTCACATTCTTATTTATACTTTTTCATTGCATCAATTTTATATCGGTGAAAAATATTTACTTTCTTCGCACCCTTCATTTCCAATTTCTTCTCCTACTAAAGATTTATTTTCTCTTTGGTCACACATTTTTCCTTTTGGGGCTGCTTATAAATTATATTGTCATTAGTCCAAATTAGACAAAATCTCACTTATTACTCCGTTGACCTTGTATTTGTATAATACTCTTTCCATTAGAATATTCAATGTTGACTCCTCTCAAAGTTTTGTTAAGCTGCAGACTAAAAAGTAGAAAGACACGATTTCCAAAAAAAAAAAACAGTTACATACACTTTCAGAATGACTATTGAGAAATTTTTTACCAAGAACCATCCAATAAAAAAGTAGATTGAACCCAAAATGGCTACCAATGAAGTCAACCACAACAATTGGCTCATAAAACATCATTTGCTAAGCAATGAAGTGGGTCATCTTATAGAACTTATCCACACTACTAAAACAGAATCCTTTTGATCCTTCAAGCCTTAGGGCATTTGCATTTTGGAAAGAACAAGTTCATTGTAATTAACTCCTATAAAAAGTGAATCATCACTTATAAACAAAGGTTAGAATATAAATTTTTACATTCCTCATTTGGAAGGACTTCTTTAATTCCTTTTGATTAGATTTTGTAAATTTATTATTAGGATATGATGAAATTATAATCTATTTTTTTTAATTTTTAAAATTAACATTTATATAAAAGATTATTTCCTGATATTTAGGCATAGATTAATGTACATAATTAATCTCTCATCTCTATTTATATTTCTTACATCAAATTTTATATCAGCATAAAATATTTACTTTCTTTGCACCCTTAATTGCCAATTTCTTCTCCTACCAAAGAAGATTTGCTTTATCTTTAGTGGCACATTTTTTCCTTTTGGGGCTACTTATGAATTATGTTGTCATTTGTCCAAATCGACAAAATCTCATTTGTTACTCCATTGACCTTGTATTATACAATTTTCTTTCCATTGGAATATTCGACCTTTACTCCTCTCAAAGCTTTGTTAATCCACAGATTAAAAAGTAAAAAAAAAAAAACATGATTTCCAAAAAGGTTACATACACTTTCAGAATGACTATCGGAGAAAAATTTACCAAGAACCTTTCAATAAAAAAGTAAGATTGAACCTGAAATGATCATCAATGAAGTTAGTCGATCACAACAATTGATTCATAAAACACCCTTGCTGAGTTATCTTAAAGAGCTTGTCTAAAAATACTAAAACAAAATCTTCTCAATCCTTGAAGCTTTAGGGCATTTGCATTTTTGAAAGCCCAAATTCATTGTAATTAAGATTATGTTTGACAAAACTAGCTAAAAACTGAAAAACTAACTGGTAGTTAAAAGTTGAAAGTTAAATGATTAGCTTATTAAATTATAAGTGTTTGAAGTAATTGAAAAGTGTAAAATAATAAAAAATTTAAAAAGGGTAATTAGAAAATTAAATAAATATATTGAGATTAAAAATTGAAGAAAATATAAAAAGTTAGAATCTAGTTTTTAAAAAACATTACTTTTCAAAAAACCTAAAAGTTACAAAGAAATTACTAAAAAACAACTTGTTTTCCGAATACTCAAATAAACTTTTCATTTAGAAAAAAATTAAAAATTAATTAAAATGTCTTGTCGAAACATAACTTAAGTCTCGTCAAAATTGAATCATCTCTTATAAACAAGGATTGAAATATAAAAATTTACATTTGTCAAATGAAAAGATTTCTTAAATTTCTTTTAAAAGAGACTCGTAACAAGTAAATAATATTTAATTTATAAAAATCAAATGTGATTAGATTTTGTACATTTTATATTAGGATATGGTAAAATTAGAATATATATTTTTTTCAGTTTTTAAAATTAGCAATTATAGAAAAGATTATTTCTTGATATTTAGGCATAGATTAGTGTACACATTTAGTCTCTCCTCCATATTTATACTTCCTTATTGAATCAATTTTTATAAGATTGAAAATTATTTACTTTTTTCACTCCTTTAATTGTCATTTCCTCCTCCTATTAAAGAAAACTTACTATCTCTTTAGTCGCACATTTTTTCCTTAGGAGTTGCTTATAAATTCTAGTGTCATTGTCCAAGGTGGACAAAATCTCAATTAGTGTTGTGAGCTCTTTGGAAGTTTTGAAGGCAGTCACGCTGTACACAACATAGCATCATCAATTGAAACATAGATACCTAAACGAAATGTAAAAGAACTTGAACTAGAATATGAAGGCATGGAAATTTTATTTCTTGATGTCTTACATACATTGGGCTTGAGGGTTTGGTCGTACCAATCTCAACTAACATGGCCTTCATCTATGTAATATTTGTTATCATCTAATCTATGACGAAACGAGTGAATTAAATTTCACTCATATAAAAGTTGGGGTGATGAAAAATTGTGGAAGCATGACCGAATTCTAGCAATTCCCTATTCCAATTCCATTATTTTGTCCTCAAAGTAATAGATGTGGTCCATGAGTTAGAAGCATTAGACCTGTGTGTGTCGGAGCAGGGGATGAAGTTTATGACATCAATTAGATTGGACTTGCTACTATTAATGTGGTCATTATTGCCTTGAAATTGTAAAAAAAATCAACGACTTGTTGTTTGCCTTCATAAGACTTTTATTCGGCTCTATATATTTAGCGAGGAAGTGAATAGTGAGGTGAAAAAATAAACAAATACTTGAGAGATCAAGAGGAAACCTATATTGTTTTGTAGTTGATTATTCTCAATTTTGATCAAATAAAGAAAAGAAAAGAAAAAGATTAATCCTTCTAAAAAAAATAGTGAAAAATACCTTTAAACCATAAAAATTTAAAGTGGACACTTACTAGTTAATGTCACCATAAAATATTAATTCAATTTAAAATATGACTCTTTCATTATTTACCGCTTCCCACATAACCACACTGATCATTCTTACCACACAAAGTTACTTTTTATCCCACATGTTCACAAGCGACATTAGGGAGAAAATGGTCTTCTCTCTAGATCTATATGACAACTTAGAGCATATTGTGACTACTAACCGTTGCTCGTTAAAGATACGTGATGGCAAAGACCTTCACGATGCTTTGAGGGAATGCATAGATCTGGAATGAATTTTTTAGACGTATTTGAATTGTGACTACTTAATATTAATCTCTGACCTTTTCAAATTATGAAAAAATAGGTTTTTAGTGATACTAATTTTAGATCTACATCTACTTCCTATTTGGTTGTTGTGAGAATCGTATATATGTTTTAAGGAATGATTGAATCACCATGACTTAGTAGTAGTCTCTATCTTTTTAAAAGTAAAATTGATCATTATTCAACCCAATTCTTTTTCTAGGAAACATCATAATTATTATTTTTTATTACATTCAGGGATATGTAGGTCTAAGGAAACATATTTGTAGAGTTGAAAAATACTTGCATAATTTTTTTTCCCTAAAAATTATTGTATAATAAATTAAAATTATTAGAAGCATTTATTAATAAAATTTTAAAAAAGTATATTCAATAAAATTATTTTGTTAAACGAATATTTATAAATAATATTAGAAAAATCTCTATTGAAATGAAACACACTAGTCTTTTATTACTCCCTCTGCTTCTTTTCATGTGTCGTTTAAGGTTATTTAGTAGAAATTAAGAAAAATATTTTTTATATTCTAATAGAATAGTAATTATATTTTCTTTTTTACCCTCTTTTCTTCTTACTCCACAACAAATGCATGTTTAAAATGATTAAATATTAGAAAATAAGTAAGGGTAGAATTGATAAGAGATCGAATAATTAATTGTAATCTTGAAAATAAGTAAGGGTAGAATTGATAAGAGATCGAATAATTAATTGTAATCTTGAAAATTTGTAAATGATATATAAATAAAAACAAAAAAATTTCAAATATCTGACACTTAAAAAGAAATGGAAGAAGTAAAAAACATATATAAAAATGCTAAAAAAAATAAATTTATAACTAACAAAAGAAATTTTAACTATTCCGAAAATAAATGTTACTAAATTTTATGACTTTGAGTGAGAATCATAATTGATAGTTGTGGAAAATCTTTTCAACTAACCAAGGCTCTCAAATGTCACCGAACATTGTTATAACAGTTAATATAAAAACCATCGGAATATTCATATTAAGGCTAGCCAACGATATGTGCAAATTAGTCAAAAGTTTAACTTGATTCCTGATTCTAAAACATGACATATACTCCGTCTCATATTCTTCGTCTGGCCTACCTGCACCGTCTCATTCTTTGATTTTGACAATTTCTATAGGTTTCTAATCGTTTGGATTAAATGAGGTAAGATTTTAATCTAAGAAAATATAATTAGTGTGCTTGGATATTAGTTAAAAATTTAAAAGAAAATATATTTTTTATTAAGATATATAAAATTATGTTGTGCATAATTTTTTTATGATATCTTACTATTTTATAATAAATATTTTTTTTTAATTTCTTAACCCATATCTTATGAATACGGATTATCAAGATCCTTTAATCTATAATACTCTCCGTTTCAATCATAAGAAAAAAAAAACATATTTTACACTCATTAAGAAAAATTAGTTAATTTTTATTAAATTGTGCCATTTCTAATTAAAAAATAAAATTTTTTAAACTATCTTTTATTGGAGTTTGATATCAAACATCATTTTTTTTTTACCTTGTTAAATTAATGATATTTTAGAAATAATCTCATTAAATAAAGCTTAGATAGTTAAGATTTGCTTATATTAAAAAAACAAGTTTTGTTGCTAATAATCCAGATGAGAGGAATAACATGTTTACATAATTCAATAATAAATTGTATTAATTAATACAACCATATAAAAAAAAATCAAATTTGATTGAATCTGTATAAAAATAAAATATTTTACATTTTGCCTGTAAATTAAACTCATCAATTCATTTGTGTTTATCACTGTTTTACGCGCGTATATATTATTTCAAAGAACTGTACATATTTATATACACCTTATAATCCATTGATGTGTATTTAAAGAGAAGAAGAATAAGAAAAACTAGCTATGTTCTTCGTTTTTTCGTGGCTTTGAACTCGAGAAAAGGATAAAATGTGTCTGTGTTATTTTAAGACAAAAGGCGTAAACTTTACACTTATAAACTAAAACTATCTTGGATAAGAAATTTAAGTTAATTTATAATTTTTTTATTAGTTGAAAAAATTATTTATATGTTTGATAAATAATTTTTTTTAATATTTTATAACATTTGTTAAGATGTTACTCGAAGTAGTATTTTTCAAAACGTTAACTTAAAATAAGTAAAAAAATGTTTATTCAAAACAAAAGCAGTTCAAACAAACACACTACAAAACATAGAGTTGCTTATTTTATTAAAATAAATGTTTATTTTACTATAGGATAAATTTTTTATTTTATATAATTAAAATTTATAATACAAAAGTATTTTTTTATTGTATTAATTATATTATTATAATTAAAATTCGTAATAAATAAATATTTTAATCATATAAATTATATTTTAGATTTATGATAAATAATTTATATCGTGATAGATTGTTATTTTTAATTAGTGCTAATTTCTTCTAGAACAATATTGAAATTCAATTTTGAAATAAAGTTAAAAAATGATAGATCGAAACAAATAAGTAAAAAAAATCAATTATAAATGAAGAAAAAGATGAGTGATTCCTGATTGGAGTTTTTTTTTTTTTTTTTTTTTTGTGAAAAAATGGGTGAGATCCCAACAAAGACTAAAAATCGCGAGAAACTCACGATTGGTAGTTGAAAAAGAAAGGTATATTTAGAAGTAATAAAAAATTTAATGCTCAATATATGATATTAGAATAAGACTTGTGGCTCAGTTAATCAAAATGATTCAAAATCATATAATCTCAACAAAGATTCAAACTCCAAAATTAAAAAGATATTATTTTTTGTAAATTAAAAAGATATAATTATATCTTACATAGTTTCCAACAAAGATCCAACTTCGAAATAAAAAAATTATGATAATTTACCCACAATTTTCAACTGAATCAAAACTACATGATCTCATTCCATGTTGGTTAAATTTACGTGTTAGTGGAAAGATTTTAATTTGGGTTGGAAATTATGAACCAACCATATATGGCAGCCCACATATGGAACTGAACCTGCAGTGCCAACACAAGCCCACCACGACCTTCCTTAAATAACCGTCATCAAATGTCATATCTCATTCTCCATGGATTCCAGTCAACAGAAAAAGGGGCCTTTCAAAAAAAAAAAAAAGTCAACAGAAAAAGGAAGTGACAAAAAAAAAAAAAGAAATCTATAATACATGCGAGTGCTGAGTAAATGGAGGTTATTATTGGGGTATTGTTCCTTAGTTTGTTGGATCTTAGATTTATATTTAACCTTTAAATCCACCAATTTAGCATGTAAATCAGAGTGGTAGTTGGGATGAGATCACTATCCGATTGAGGTTTGTTTCACTTTCTTTCTATCTTTTGTGGCGGCTCAGATTTCGCTCCTAAAACTAACTATTCAGCTCTTTTCTCCGACCCTAGTTGCTCAAATCAAAAACTATAAATATATATCATCACTTATGTACCCTCATCAATTATTATTTTGTGGTAAAAACATTGTTTTTCTTAACTTGATATTCTTGGAAGTTCTTCTTGTTTTGTTTTAAGAAAATATTGTTTGATTTGATCTTTCTGGCAGAAGAATGGCTAGGAGGAGTGTGGGTATGGTTTCTCCTAGTAGAACACAGGGTCTACAGTATCCACCTATGGTTAGACAAGGCTCATATTATAGCCTCCTCACTCTTGATGATGAGGTTCAGAGCCATTATCAGTTGGGAAACACAGGGAAGCCTCTCCATAGTATGAATTTGGATGAGCTTCATAAAAATGTGATCTCAGCTGATCAGAGTGGACAACTTCTTCAAGACCCTTCATCTGATCATAATAATTCATTTATTCTTGGTAGCAATGGTAGTTTGAATAATGACACATTGAGCAACAAAACCAATAATGATAGTATTAGTGAGTCTTGGAGGAAGTTTGTTCTCGAAGAACAGGTGAGCAGGTCTATGGACACCCCCTTGAAGCAACAACCTAGTTTGGGGGAAAACCTAGAAAATTTTCTAGCTCGTGCAGGTGTGATCAATGTAGGAGATCATCAAGATCACAATGTTAATGTTGTTATTGGTGGTGATACTCATCATCAGGCCCTGATGGGAATGGATCCAATGGTGATGCATTCACAGCAGGAACATTGGTTGCAAATGCAAATTCCTGCAGCTATTAACATACACCAACATCAGGAGCAACAGCATCATCATCAACAGATGAATTTTGGGGGATGTCAAGATTTCAGTGTTCCTAAGTCATTATTTTATGAGAACCAAGTAATGGAAATTGGTTACTCAGAAAATTCAGCGGGGATTTCATCAATGTCACCTGCATATTCAGATTCAAAGAGTGCTGTGTTTGGAAAGAACAAGTATTCAGATGAGGTGCTGGAAAGGACTATTGAGAGGAGGCAGAAGAGAATGGCCAAAAACCGCGAATCTGCCGGAAGATCAAGGGCAAAGAAGCAGGTTAGTACTACAATGACTCATCAATCATCAAGCATGCATGCGGTTAGTGCAGGATATTTTCACCTACAACAGAAATTTATATCATTCTTCTCCTTTATCTCATGTGGTTCAAGGAACACATTAATAGGTTAGAGAAAGAGAAGTGTCGCTTGCAGAAAATGAATAGCCAGCTCAAAAAGCTGAAGGTACACTCAGCAATCCATTTCCAAAGGGAAAATAATTTAATTTGTGTTGTGTGTGTTGTGCTAATTAATCTTTATTAATTATTATGATAGTTTCTGCATGACTGCATTATTGCTTTGTATTTGGTTAGCAAATAGATTTCATTAACAGATGACAAAGTTAAACCTGAGCACAATTAGAGTCATTGCAAGTGACCAAGGAAATATGCGAAATGATTAAACCATACGGCAAGCACACCAAAGTTGGATGAAAATGACATCTTTTTGTAAGTGCTACAAATAGTTATGCTAATGAGAATGACATTGTCTCTTCATTTTTAAAATCCAAAGATGGATGCACAAAAGAGAGTAAAAAGAAATAAAAACACTTATTATTCAGGTATATATGTGGAAGATATGTGTTGTGAACTATTTTAGCAAAAAAGAGATTGCCAAATAAATAAATAAAAAAACATAAGGGGGTAATACAGTAATGTTGGAGTATGTTTGTGAAATATACGCGTTGTGGACTATTTTAGATTTTTCCTTTGTTAATTGGTATGTAAGATCCTATAGTAAACCCTAGTTGATTATCTCTTTTAGAAAGAAACAAGTCTTTCTTGAATGAATTTTTATAAAATATACGACTATGTATGTTTGTTTTACCGATCCCAAGCCATGAACGTACTCCTGAAAAGGATATATATATATATATTACTTCTACATTAAAACTTCATTGGAATGATTATCAATTTATCACAACAACCCTAAAGCGCAAATCATCTTATTAATATCACGTTTTTTTTTTATCTCACCTTTATTTTCTTTACAATATTTATGACATCTATCACTTTTTTTTTCTTTTTTTCTCTCGATCTCTTTCCTTCACCTCTATACTAAATTAGGTATGCATTCCTCTTTTTCTTTCTTGAACAGGCTTGAGATTACTTGCTTAAGGAAGAGTATGTAATTAATATTTAGTTATTCATATTATTTTTTTACACAAAAGAGTTATGCATTAAAAAACATGTAAGATGTTGTTACGATGAGAAATATCTCGCCCTGCATTATTAAAAATGCATCACTCCAATTTTTAACTTATTACTACAGTTTAGTTTAAATATATTATAAGAATCTAATTTAAATATAATGACATTGTAATTTTAAAAAAAAAGTTATATACGAATATTAATTTTATATTTTCATCCAATAAGAAAAAATTATGATGTATGATAGTTTTATAATAATTACTTTAACAAGCATATTAATGCTAGTGTATGATTTCTTATTGATTGATAGTATAAATTTTATACTAACAATGTAAAGTTATTATATTCAATATTTTTTATATTTATTTAATTATAATTTATCATATGTATGATAAAATTGTTAATTTTATTAGAGTTTAATGGTTAGTGTTTTACACTAAATCAATTCAGATCAAGATAAGAATGACTTTTAGGTAGATTTTGTAAATATTAATTAATTTATCATACATTATTTTTGGATAACAGTGTATTTTTTTTACATTATTAGGACATAGACTATTTTATCATTTTTATAATAACTACTTAAAAATATATCTTAGATATTTCTAATTAATTCACAATGTAAATTTTTACACTAACAATATAAAAATTAAACTCATTATAATACTATTTTAAAATAATAATTGGTTTTCAATTGTACGATAAGAAAATTCATCACTATGAAGTAAAAATCATTTCAGTTTACGAAGGTGGATTGCTATGGCGACAAAAGATTTTCCTAATTATATAGCTTGCCATCACTATATTCAATTTTATTCCAATGATTGATTATCTTTATATAAAACATTTTTGGTAATTGTAAGTTAATTAATGTTTTTTTGAAAAATATAATAGTGTCAATTATATAAACTAAGGAAATTAGCAACAAGGAGAAATATGAATACAATATAATAGGATATTTGTTACTTGGGAAGCCTAATTTTTTTTATTAGCAATTGGATGGTTTTATAAGAATAGCTTGGTTATGGCAATTACCTAAGATTTTTTTCTCTTCAAGCTTTGTTTAATGTTAGAAATAGAGGAAAGGAAAGGAGAATGAGCAAAAAATGCCTAACGAACCAGATTTGCCTTAATGAAGCTGAGTTTGGGCCCCAATTAAAGGTTAGTCATTAACAAGTTGGACTTAAAAACTAGAATAAAAACAAAATATGTAAAAAAAATAAAAGAGATGAACTGTTGCCCTATTTTCAGTTATATTATATAGATTGAGACTTAATTTATTTATTTTTTTGTACGGAAGAAACTCAATGTTCTTCATATTAATATTTCAGGAATTGGATGCAGAGTTATTTTCAGCTACAACTCTCACTCCAAGATACCAGCTACGGCGTACCAGCTCAACCACATTTTAACGAATTTCTAATGCGATTTTAACTCCAACAATACCATTGGTTTTCAATATCGCATTAGAAATTCGTTATTGGTTCATCTCATTTTTGCTTCATTCACTAACTTTTTTGCAAAACAATAATGAACCTTTTTTCTATGTTTTTGGGACTCCGATCGAGTAGTTCCGGCGGATTCAACTGGTCACCGCCGGGAAGTTGCAAGCTTATGGAGGACTGCGAGAAAAGATTGAGAAATTTCCAATTTTGGTCGATGCTATTAGCATGTCATTAGAGTATTTTTTTTTATGGCTTAAATAAATTCTGATCTCTGTAAATATCTTAAAATTTTGTTTTACTTTATAGAATTTTTTAACAGAATTGATTTTCTATTATTTTATGTTAATTAAATTATTCATTTTTTTGTTTATAATTGTCTTCATTTTAAGTTTTAGTCTCTATAAAAAAAATGTTGAATTTTACTCCTTATGCAATTCTTTTGTAGTGGTCTATCATTGCCAAATAGCTTGCGTAGCGGTTTTACATACACTATCACAAATTTCTCTATGATGTGAACTTTTATCAACCGCGAGGATTAAAACTTAAGTTCTATAGTAAGAACTTAAACTTACAATTTCCTCATACAAAGAGTAAAATTTAGAATAATGATAACTATAACGACCATATGAATAGTTTAACCAATATTTTAAAAGTAAATGACTTATATATGAGTTATGACTTTGATTCATGTTATTAAGTAATCTTAAGTTTTAATATTGACCGACAACGATATACTTTCTTTTTTAACGAACAACGATATACCTAAAATATTCACATTGTATATTTGCTTATTGTTAGAGTTGCTTAAGAACCTTTTTCCGTGAGTCATATACTTCATTTTATCCTAATTATTATTTGAATGTAGTTTTTAGTCTTTGTAAATACCTCAAAATAGAGATAATACAGAGTTTTGATCGACATCGTGGTCATTACATTTGCATGTCATTAGCTCAAACTATTTTATTGTTAGAGGATGTACCATTGTTCTTATACAAACTTAATATATTTTGGCCAAGTATTTGTTTAGTTCTCTTACTAGCAATCAATTATTGAACATTTGGAGACTTATGCACAATTGCTTGCCTAGTAGATTGAATCTAGTAAGGAGAGGAGTCACCCTATCTTCTACTATTTGTCCTCTTTGTTTATTAGAGGAGTCAACTGAACATATTATCTTTATATGCTCCAAAAGCCAACAAATTTGGAAACAATGCTATCAATGGCTAGGTGACATTATAGCTTTGCCATGTAATGTGGAGATGCATTTTCTCCAACATAAGGGTGAGTCAGGGAATGGAAGAGGAGGGCAAGTGAGAATGATCTTGTGGCCAGCTATTGTTTGGATAATAAGCGAACACTAGCCTTTGCTTTAAAAACTTACCTTTGGCGGTGTGACTTGGGGTTTTCCTTTCTCAGATTTGACTTGGAGCTTGCTTTTATTCATGAATTGGGGAGTATACGTTGGGTTTCATTACTATGCATACTATGTTCTGCTGCTGTAGGCATGAAAGAGACATGATAGGTTCTGGAATTCGAGGTCTAGTGCCTCCCAAGAGCAGAATAAGCAAAAGGAAGCGAGAAGAAGAAAGAGTAAGGTAATTGAGTAATTCGTATTATTGCCTTTGCTTGTTATTACATGGTAATATATAGATGGACCTAATAACAGAATTCATGTTGAGCTGGAATAACTAAGAATCCTTCTAGAATATGTGTATAACAGAATTGTATAACAGAATTGGGTTCCTATAATCAACAATTCATTAATCAAGCAAGGCTCTGTATCTGTGCTTGTTCTGATGCTTCTTAAACATAGTCTTTTAAGTAGTTGGGCTTGATGATTCTTCTTTTGGATTTTCCTACTTCTTGCACCCCCGTTTTTCCTACTTCTGCTATGCCCTGTGTCTCTTCTTCCTCATCTGCATAAACTTCTGCTATGCCCTATGTCTCTTCTCCCTCATCTGCATAATCACCTTCAGCTTCTATTCCTGTAACATCCCTCGGTCCTTGCAGAATCACCTTGTCCTCAAGGTGATAATCACGACATAGTTGCTGCCAATTCTCCCAGGAAGTTTCATCAGGTGAGAGTCCTTGCCACTGGACCAAAAATTCCCAAGGACTTTGAGGGTCAGAGGAAGCTCGGCGAGACCCGAGAATGGTAAGGGGTGATATGAGAGGGTGGTTCTCATGAAAGTGAGGTGGTAATGGAGGTGGTGTGGTGGACTCCGGGTCGCCACGGAAAAGTTTGAGATTAGAATAGTGAAAGACAGGGTGTATATGCACCCCCTCAGGCAATTCCAGACGATAAGCGACAGGGCCAATCTTGGCAATGATTTTGAATGGCCCATAGTAACGCCGTGCAAGTTTCCCACCAATTTCATGAGCAGCTTTTGCCGATGTCTGTCGGTATGGCCGGAGTTTAACGAGGACCCAGTCACCTATGGCATATTGAATGTCGCGGCGGTGTTGGTCAGCATAGTGTTTCATGCGCTCTTGTGCCTTCACTAACTTCTTTTTAATGATTTGAAATGTAGCTTCGCGCTCCGAGAGCAGGTCCTCTACTGCAGCTACCTTCGAGGATCCTGTAACATAGTTCGGAATATTGAATGGTTTCCGGCCAAAAGTAATTTCATAGGGAGAGGTTCCTGTGTTGGCCATCCAAGAAGTGTTATGAGACCATTCTATCCAAGGAAGGAGCCTGCCCCAGCTCGTGGGCTTCTGATGAACGAATGCCCTCAAATACTGCTCTATCACCCGGTTCAAGACTTCAGTTTGCCCATCACTCTGAGGGTGATAGGCGGAACTCATCCGGAGTTGGGTTCCATTGGATCGAAACAGCTCCTGCCATAGATGACTGATGAAAAGAGGATCGCGATCCGATACCAGGCTGCGTGGGATATCGTGAATTTTGACCACCATATCTAAGAAAAGCTTCGCCACAGTGAGAGTAAAGTGACTCTGAGGTAGCATACCTAAGTGTATGCCTTTGGAGAAGCGGTCAACGACGACAAGTAGCACCGAGTTGCCACGGTATGGAGGTAAACCACCAATAAAATCAAGAGATAAATATTCCCAGGGTCGACTTGGCACAGGGAGAGGACACAGGAGACCAGCTGACTTCTTGGTCTCATATTTTGTGACCTGGCAGTCAACACAATTGGTGACGAAGTGGGAGACGTCATCTCGGAGGTCCGGCCAATAAAAATTGTGCATGAGGTGAGCTACTGTCTTCGCAATTCCAGTGTGTCCACCTGTGGGTGTGGTATGAAACTCGTGGAGCAAGGTGGTGATTAGGGGCAAGCCTTTGGGTAATCAAATGCGACCCTTATAAAGTAAGAGTTTGTTAGCAATTGAGAAATCATGGAATTGGTCTGGGTGGTCTTGGACCTTCTTCATCTGTTGCTGAAATGTCGAATTAGAATGGAGTTGCGAATGAAGTTCAGTCATGAAGGTGAGGCAAGGGATAAATAGGATGAGGCAAGCCTGTGAATCAGTTTTCAGCAACTTGGATAATGCGTCAGCTGCTTGGTTATGAGTGCCCGAGCGATATTGGATATTGTAATCATATCCGAGCAAGCGAGCAAGGTATGTATGTTCTTCAGGTGTCTGGACAACCTGTGTCATCAATTCTTTCAAGCTTCGGTGGTCCGTGAGAATAGTGAAGTTGTGGCCGAGAAGGTATTGTCACCACCTCTTCACAGCGGTGGTGATTGCAAATAACTCCCTGACGTATGTGGAGGCCCTTAGCATCTTTGGACTGAAAGCCTTACTGAAAAAGGCAATTGGGTGGCCCCTCTGTGACAAAACGGCCTCCATACCGATAGCAGAAGCATCAGTTTCCACCGTGAAAGGAAAACTGAAATCAGGTAATGCAAGAACTGGAGCAAAGGTCAAGGCTTGCTTCAGGGAGTCGAAAGCTGCCTGTGTGGCGAGGGACCATTGGAAGGGTTCAATGGTGGTGGCCTTAACCAGGGGGGCAGCAATGGCGGCATAACCCCGTATGAAACGGTGGTAAAACCCAGCAAGACCCAAGAAGCTTCATAGAGCTCTGATGGAATAGGGTGTGGGCCATTGGGCTATGGCAGCTATCTTCGAAGCAATTGGTTCTACACCTTTGTGAGAGACCAAATGGCCCAAATATTCGACCTGTGGCTGGGCAAAGAGACACTTAGAAAATTTAAGAACAAAGTGGTTCTGAAGAAGCACCTGGAAAGTGGTCTGTAAGTGATGGAGGTGATCACTGAGGGAGACGCTGTAGATAAGGATGTCATCGAAGAAGACGATGACAAAGCGTCGTAAGTATGGCCGGAAGATGCTATTCATTGTTTCCTGAAATGAGGAGGGTGCATTACAAATGCCAAAGGGCATGACCTTGAATTCAAAGTGCCCGAGGTGGGTACGGAAGGCAGTCTTGGGTATGTTTGGCGGTTGCATACGTATCTGATGGTATCCTTGTAATAAGTCTAGCTTGGAGAAGCAACGAGCACCCCCAAGCTCATCCAACAGTTCATCTATCGTCGGAATTGGGAAGCGGTCTTTGATCGTGAGAGCATTCAACGCGCGGTAATCCACGCAAAACCGCCATGTACCATCACTCTTCTTCACTAGCAATACCGGAGAAGAGAAAGGGCTAGTGCTGGGTTGAATGATCCCCTTTTGAAGCATGGCCTCTACCTGTGTTTTGATTTCGCGCTTCTGGTAGTAGGGGTACTTATAAGGTCTGACATTCACTGGTGTAGCTTGGGGAAGCAGGTGAATGTTGTGATCAGTATCGCGAGCCGGCGGCAGGGTGTTGGGGTCCTGAAAGAGAGCAGAGAATTGGTGGAGGAGGTGGTGAACAGCTGGGTGAATATTGTCAGGGAATTTGTGCTCAGGTTCCTTGGGAAGCACCGTGATGTGGAAACAAAGGTTTTGTTGATGGCGGCAGAGTCGCCATAATTGCGGGGAAGAGAGCATGCTACGATGGGCCTCAGGATCACCTTGGAGCTCGACAAGCCTGCCATCATAAAAGAATTGCATGCGAAGGTTAGTGTAATCAGTCAAGACAGGGCCCAAGGATCTTAACCATTGTACTCCGAGAATGGCATTGGCTCTGGCAATGGGGAGCACGTAGAAGTCGACGATGAAGGACTGATTCTGAAGATCAATAGTAATGGCTTCGCAAGTGGTGTGACATTCAAGATGTTGACCATTACCCACCATGACCCATAGAGGGGTAGTGGTGTGACAGGGAAGACCCAATTGAGCTACAAGCTGCTCCTGGATGAAATTGTGGGTGCTCCCACCATCAATGAGCACGAGAATGGGGTTGCCGACAATGTTTCCGACGAGGCAGATGTGGAAGCAAAGCTTCATGATGAATCAACAATGATTCAAAGGTGTTTTGATGATAACAATGATGACATCAAAAGATGATGAACAAAAAGATCAAGAGAATCAAAGAACATCTCAAGAGAATCAAGAACAAGTCAAGAGTTCAAGAATCAAGAAGAATTCAAGACTCAAGAAGAAAGCCTACAAACAAGTATCAAGATTCAAGATTCAAGATCTCAAGAATCAAGACTCAAGATCTCAAGAATCAAGATCAAGATTCAAGACTCAAGATTCAAGAATGAAGAAAAGACTCAATCAAGATAAGTATTAAAAAGTTTCTCAAAACTTTGAATAGCACATGAGTTTTTGGCAAAACCTTTACCAAAGAGTTTTTACTCTCTGGTAATCGATTATCATATTGTTGTAATCGATTAGCAGTAGCAAAATGAGTTTGAAAATGTTTTCAAACTGAATTTGCAACGTTCCAAATATTTTCAAAAGGCTATAATCGATTACAATGTTTTGGTAATAGATTACCAGTGCCTTTGAACGTTGAAATTCAAATTTAAATGTGAAGAGTCACATTGTTTCATTCAAAAGCTTTGTGTAATCGATTACATATATTTGGTAATCGATTACCAGTGTTTGTTTCTGAAAAATCTAAAGATGTAAACTCTTCAAAAAGGTTTTGACTTTTTCAAATGGGTTTTAAGCTTTTCTAAAAGTTATAACTCTTCTGAATGGCCTTCTTGACCAGACATGAAGAGTCTATAAAAGCAAGGCTTTGTTTTGCATTTTTTATCAAGTCTTTCTAACAATCTCATACAATCCTTTACAAGCCTTGAATCTCTTTGAAACTTCTTCTTCTTCTTTGTACCAAAAGCTTTATGAAGTTTTCTGGTTTTCTAAACCTTGAAAACTTGTGCTATTCATCCTTTTTATTCTCTTCTCCCTTTGCCAAAAAGAATTCGCCAAGGACTAATCGCCTGAATTCTTTTGGTGTCTCTCTTCTCCCTTTTCCAAAAGAAGGAAGGATTAACCGCCTGAATTCTTTTGTGTCTCCCTTCTCCCTTGTCAAAGAATTCAAAATGACACAGTCTGAGAATTCTTTTGATTCTTCACATTCCCTAATACAAAAGCGTTCAAAGGTTTAACCGCCTAAGAATTCTTTTGTATCCCCATTCACAAAGTATCAAAGGTGTAACAGCCTGAGATCTTTGTCTTAACACATTGGAGGGTACATCCTTTGTGGCACAAGTAGAGGGTACATCTACTTGGGTTTGACTGAGAACAAGAGAGAGTACATCTCTTGTGGATCAGTTCTAGTGGAGGGTACATCCACTAGGTTCAAAGAGAACAAGGGAGGATACATCCCTTTTGGATCTTTGCTTGTAAAAGGTTTTTTACAAGGTTGAAAGAAATCTCAAGGACCGTAGGTCGCTTGGGGACTGGAGGTAGGCACGGGTTTGTGCTGAACCAGTATAAAAATCCTAGTGTGTTTGTTTCCTTCTTCCCTACTCTTTTACTTTCCGCTGTGCATTTAATTTCTGCTTTTACTTTCTATTAAGTTTCTCTTCTACTCCTCTTTCTCTTAACAATTTAGTAAAAGCCTTAAAAGAGTAATTTTTAATTGGTAAAGTTTTAGGATTAATTAATTCAACCCCCCTTCTTAATTATTATGAGGCCACTCAATCCAACAGCGGAGCGTTTCGGGCGCGATATGACCCGCGAGAGAGTTCAAACTGATATGGGCTGGTGGGTCGGGTAAATCAATTGGGCTCGGTATCGGGTCCTGGGGGTCTATATTAGAACCCGCGGTCTCCACAGGGTCATCCTCATCCGCAATCAGAAGGTGAACCCTAGGGGTGCACCTGTGACCCTTGTGGAACTTCTCATCACACGAGAAGCATAGGCGGGGCTCGCGGCGGGAGGCCAATTCATCTGGGGTTAGGCGGCGGAAGGTGGGGGTTGATGGTGGTGGTCGCGGAGGAAGGGGAAGCAGAGGTGGTAAGGGTGTACCACAAAGAGAGGCAAAAAGGGTCGTGGGTGGGGGTTGCGGCGGAACCACTGGTGGTACAGGGGGGGCGCGTGTTCGCGGCGGCTGACGGAAATCATAGCGGAGGTCGCGAAGCTTCTCTTCGTGGAGTCTGGCGAGACCGGCAGCCTGGGCCACCGTCAGCGGTTGATTGACCATGACCTCACGGCGGATCTCCGACACTAGCCCAGAGACAAAGCAACTCAAGAGAAAAGGCGCCGGAAGACTGACCACCCTGTTGGCCAACGTCTCAAACTCAAATAAGTAATTTGCAACTGTGCTTCTTTGTGTCAATTTAAATAGAGAACCTGAGGGATCCTCATATTGGGAAGGGGCAAAATGGCTTTGAAGGGCTTGTAAGAAAACTGGCCAAGAGGTGAATTGGCCGTTGCTTGACATCCATTGGAACCAAGCAAGGGCCCTTCCCTCCATGTAAAAGGCCGCAATCGTGATTCGGTCGTGATCTGGGGTACCGTGGTACTCAAAGAACTGGGTGATTTTGAAAATCCACCCAAGCGGATCAGTGCTGTCAAATCTTGGCACGTCTAACTTCAGGCGATGTAAATTTGCAGGAACAGGGCTACGAGGAGGAAATGGTGGAGACGCAGAAGGAGTGACGTGCTGAAGAAGGTCTTCAATGCGTGAGGCGAGGCGGTCGAGGGCAGCTTCGATGCGGTCGTTGCCAGAATCAGCCATGGGAGCAGGAAGAACAATGAAAGCACCAGTGATAGGTTCTGGAATTCGAGGTCCAGTGCCTCCCGAGAGCAGAATAAGCAAAAGGAAGCGAGAAGAAGAAAGAGTAAGGTAATTGAGTAATTCGTATTATTGCCTTTGCTTGTTATTACATGGTAATATATAGATGGACCTAATAACAGAATTCATGTTGAGCTGGAATAACTAAGAATCCTTCTAGAATATGTGTATAACAGAATTAGGTTCCTATAATCAACAATTCGTTAATCAAGCAAGGCTCTGTATCTGTGCTTGTTCTGATGCTTCTTAAACATAGTCTTTTAAGTAGTTGGGCTTGATGATTCTTCTTTTGTATTTTCCTACTTCTTGCACCCCCGTTTTTCCTACTTCTGCTATGCCCTATGTCTCTTCTTCCTCATCTGCATAAACTTCTGCTATGCCCTGTGTCTCTTCTTCCTCATCTGCATAATCACCTTCAACTTCTATTCCTGTAACAAGACATCAATTAAATGGGTCATAAGTGTTCCAGTTGACGATTGGCTACCTGATGAGGAACCTTGTGGATAGGTGGGGAAATAATTATGTTGTGAGTGGTGATTGGGCATGAATGTCACGTGTAGTATTTATGTGACTTGTGGGGGAGGGGTGGTATATTGTTTTGGATTCCCCTGGTTACACTATAGTTATATTGTTATGTCAATATTTTGTAACCTTGGAGTGGTGGTGGTATTTTCAGTATAGCTGAACAATACTTGTATATGGGTTGGGTATCCTTTATGCCCTATACATATCTATATATATTATTCTGTTTGCTGATTATAAAAAATAATTCAACATTTGTGCTTTTATTTAGAAAGAATATTGATTTCATTGAAATATTATGTTTCTCAAATGATTTTTGCCTATATGGACATTTTGGCCTTGCAAACTTTTTTTGGTCCTGAGCAACTTGGATTAGAGTAAGTTCTAATTTCAATGTCATTTATATTATTTTCCATCAAAGGTGACTATTTTTCTACTACTAATAAGAAATTTGGAAATGAATCATGTACCTTTTTTTAGTATAAGACCCTCCATTTAGTCCTTTGCTAGGTGAATGTTTAACTTTTTTATCCCTTCTAGACAATATTTAAATACAATTTGAGTAATTAATAAGAGATTTGATAAGATATAATTTAATCAATATTGTATGGATCAAATCCAATTTTATTTATTAGATGTGATTTGATTTAATTAGCTGGTTAATTGATTAAATATACAATAGGGTAAATATCTACTTTTGTCCCTCAATGTGTAATTTGTTGACAAATGTGTCCTTGAAAGATGAAAATACAAAATTTAGTTCTTGAAAGTATAAAAAGTGCGACAAATATATCTGACCATTAACTTTCATCCGTCACCGTTAATAAAATAGCTTACGTGATATAGAAGAACAAATTTGTCACTGAAATAATTGTCAACGTGGATTGTCAGCATAGGGGTATATTTGTCATAATTTATTTTTACTTTTTGTCTTCCCACCCTGCTGACAAATGCGTCCCTGAAAGATGAAAGTATAAAATTTAGTCCCCGAAAATATAAAAAGTGCGACAAATATATTAGAATGTTAATAATGAATTATATAGGAGAGAAGCTAGGGGAAAAAGGATTAAAAAACAGTAAAATGCAGCTAAGATTTGAACCCTTATACTTTGATTATCTATCTATTTATCTATCTATCGAATTGTTAATTAATTTTTTAATTAATCAATATAACTACTTATTTTTCAAAATAAAATAAATTTCATTAGTTTTATGATATAAAAAAATTAAGTTACCATTTAAAAAAATGAAAGCCTTTTATTTCTTGAATTTTTTTGTTTCTTCAATTAATTATTAATCTTTATTTCGTATTCGGTCACAATATGCCAAATGTAATGCAAGGTCATTGTAGTCCCTAAATCAGTGAGATACAACTCTACGTCCTAAAGGTAAAAAATAAACCTCTGTAATAATTTTTGTTTTGTTTTGAAGTTAACATTTGTATTAATTTGAGCATTATTGTATTTTTTATTTAAATATATTTGGATTCTTTATTTGTTAGTAATTATTTTCATTTCATTCATATTATGTATAATAAGTGTTGTCTCGAGTGGAAGCACATAAGGTTTATCTAAGAGATTCTTTTATAAGGTTTATATATATATATATATATATATATATATATATATATATATATATTAAGTACGACAAACGACTCAAAATTAAAAATTAATTTTAAGCTATCAAATGCAATCATTGAAAACCAAGGTCTTAAGATTAACACAAACTTTCTTCTGGTAAAAAACCTTAAGAATGAAGTAATCCTAGGAACGCCCTTCATTAGAGCCCTGTTTCCCATCCAAATATCTAATGAAGGAATAACCACAAATTATTTAGGAAGAAAAATTATATTTAATTTTTCTACCAAACCAATTTCCAGAAATATAAATCTTATAGAAAATAAGATTAATTAAATTAACTTCTTAAAAGAAGAAGTATCTTTTAATAATATTTAGATACAACTGGAAAAACCACAAGTAAAAGAAAAAATTCAATCTTTATTAAATCATATTGAATCGATTGTCTGTTCTGATTTGCCACATGCATTTTGGGACAGAAAGAAACATATTGTTGATCTCCCTTATGAGAAAGACTTTAGGGAAAAACAAATTCCCACAAAAGCCAGAACAATCCAAATGAACGAAGAACTTCTTCAATACTGCCAAAAGGAAATCAAGGATTTGCTTGATAAAGGCCTAATCTGGAAAAGCAAAAGCCCATGGTCTTGTGCAGCTTTTTATGTCAACAAACAATCTGAGATTGAGCGTGGAACACCCCGCTTAGTCATAAATTACAAACCACTAAACCAAGCATTACAATGGATTAGATATCCTATTCCAAACAAAAACGATTTGCTTAACAGATTAAATTCAGCAAAGATATTTTCAAAATTTGATATGAAATCTGGATTTTGGCAAATCCAAATCCAAGAATCAGATAGGTACAAAACAACATTTACTGTACCTTTCGGGCAATATGAATGGAATGTGATGCCATTCGGACTGAAGAATGCCCCTTCAGAATTTCAAAAAATTATGAATGATATTTTTAATCCCTATTCAAAATTTGTCATTGTCTACATAGATGATGTTTTAATCTTTTCCCAAAACATTGACCAACATTTCAAACATCTCCAGACCTTCATCCATATCATCAAACAGAATGGTTTGGTAGTCTCCAAATCAAAAATCAATCTTTTCCAAACTCGAATTCGATTCCTTGGTCACAATATATATCAAGGTACAATCATTCCAATAGAAAGGTCAATAGAGTTTGCTAGCAAATTTCCCAACCAAATCTTAGACAAAACCCAGTTACAAAGATTTCTAGGTTGTCTAAATAACGTAGGAGAATTTGTCCCCTATTTAAACAATATTGCCAAGCCATTGCATGATAGGCTGAAGAAAAATCCGTCTCCTTGGTCTGACCTCCATACACAAACAGTTAAAGAAATCAAAGTCAAAGTCCAATCCATAAAATGTCTGTATCTTCCTATTCCACAGGCATTTAAAATTGTCGAAACTGATGCTTCAGACATAGGTTATGGTGGCATCCTCAAACAAAGAGTCCATGGCCAAGATCATGTCATTGCATATACATCAAAACATTAGAATCCTGCACAATTAAAATATTCAACTGTTAAAAAGGAAGTTTTAGCAATTGTTTTGTGCATTTTCAAATTTCAATCGGATTTATTAAACCAAAATTTTTTAATCAGAGTTGATTGTAAATCAGCCAAAGATATTTTACAAAAAGATGTCAAAAACCTTGCCTCAAAACAAATTTTTGCAAGATGGCAAACAATTCTAAGTGTCTTTGATTTTGACATAGAATACATCAAGGGCACCTCAAATTCATTACCTGACTACCTTACCCGTGAATTCTTACAGAAGAGTGGTAATGCCTCCTAAGGCATCGGGAATCTCCCTAAGGGGAGGAAGAAGTACAGGCAAAGGAGCCAGACTGGCTCTTCCAGAGCCAACCATTAAGAAATAATCAACCTCTTCTGGGTCACCAACCCAGGCTGGGTCATCTACCCAGAAAACCAATTTAGAAGGGTCATCAACCCAGATTGCCTCAATCAAACCTGAGCCATCCACTCAGGAATCTCCCAAACCGGCAACCGCCAAACAAACATCGGCCGACTATGCATGGCCAATTGAAACCTTTCAGGCCCTTCAAGACATGGGTCTAACCAAATTTCCAAAAATAATCAAAAAATCTTGGGCAGACATTGCCTCAAAATCTGATGATGAATCTGAATCAAATTTACAGACAATGATCCAAAATGCATCAATGACCAAAACAGCCACCAATCCTAAAGGGAAACTACCTTTAGCCAAAGCTCAAACACCACCTACCAAACAAACTAACAATTATATTTATAAAAATAAATTTACAACTGTTTTGCAGATGGAACCTGAATTTTGGGACAAAAATCCCTTCAAGGCGACGGCCAAGGCTTTCCCACCAGGATTTCACTACAAACCAACCACCATCCTGAAGACAAGAACTTTTTATGAATTGATTTTGGTAGATTAAAACTCAGTATCTATCAAACATTTCAAAGACCCAAAAGACCAAACATTAAACACCCACTCGACAATCCAAATACTTAAAGTTCTTCAACCAAGACACTTTGGTTTGGACTTGAACAAAGGAAAGAGATTTTTCAGTTCCATTTGATCCGGTAGGTTATACCTATTGGAATTATGTTGATGCTTGGACTAAGGTTTTTTGGTACCAAAATACCCACTTCAAGCATTCATGGCTGATATATTTCAAGACCAATACGATTTACAATTTTCCCAATTGGTTTTTGCAATGGTGGGACTTCTTTGGACCAATCCCAAAGATATTCCCAGAAACAGTCCAACAAGGATTTGCTCAATTTGAGTTTGAGAGACAATACAATTCGCAGGAATCACGAATTCCAGCAGATCTTAAATACTTTTCAAGCTTTGCACTGTCATGGATCTTCTCATGGCAATATCGTTACAGCAAGACTGAAAAGACAAACCAATATCCATCACTACAAAGACACGCGTTTGTAAAATGGTGGACACAATTTGACTCATCCAAAGCGGATCCAGAACAAGTAAAACTCTGGTTCCAATCCCATCCAGAATTTCTCAAAGCCGCTGATCCAAAAACTTCTGTGTTTTTGAACCAAAAGTCTCATCTGGCACCATCTTTAGCAGGATCGAAATCAAAGGAGGTCTTAGCTAAAAATCTAAAGAAAGTTTTGCAAATGTTACAGCAGGAAGAAGAAGGTTCATCCTGAAAGAAGGAAGAAACAAGTTCTGCTGAAGAAGAAGAAGACCCTTTTTACGAAAACGAAGATGATTGTTTTGGTATCTGTTTAGATTAAATTTAATTTCGGTCACAAAACCGTCTGTTTGTAATTAATGTGTAATTAATGCTGGACAATACTACCTGTCCTGTAGCCATTAAAGTCCCGGTCAAAACTACTTGTCTTGTAACAAACAGTCAAATAGTCCCGGTCAAAACTACCGGCAACTACCGGCCTTAGATTTTTAGCTATATAAGGAGTCCTCAAGTATGTTGTGAGGCACCCTTTCATTTGGCCATTTTTCAGGTTTCTGAAGAGAGGTGCTCTGAAACAAGATTTTTGTAAGCGCTTCTTTCAAGTTTCAATAAATTTCTATTTTCATCCCTCTTCTCTCTCTTTACCGATCCTGTGCGGCTCTGCCGCCGCTTCGATTTCTTTGTTTATGAAAACCTGGGATTTGTAAGTCGGTCTCCGGTGTGCCCTTGATATCTGTTTTACAAGTTTATATTTTCATTTCCATTTATCATACTGCATTCATACTTCCTATCTGTCTGTTTGATCTTATTCCGCTGACCTCTGGTATCAGGGCCTGATGGGGAAGTAGGAATAGTGTCCGTAAGGGCATATGTTAACTGAACTTATGGATCTGAACCATGTACAGTAGTTTTAACTTAAACAGTATATGTTTGAACAGTATTTTCTGGAAGCACAACAGTCTGATATTTTAGTTGAATGATACTGTATCAGTAAGTCCCGTGGTTGAGAAAGGGCAGTAAGACTAAGGTGTATTGTTCAAATAAAATATTGAGACATAATATACTGGTGGCTATAGGAGTAGTGTTCAAACTATATTGACCATAAAAAAAAAATCTTTTTCATTTGTTCAGATCCAAGAAGTTCTGTAACATATAGCCTTATGGAAATATTTCTATGGAACCAAATGAAGGCAAAGATATTAGAGAATGTTATAATCATGTCTAGACTATTGCGATCTTTTTCCCGTATTTCTTTTCGATCAAATTCCTCCGCATCATCTTCTTCAAGAAACTCCAATTTATTAAATGATCAAGATAACCAGACCCAAGAGGTCGCCCCCAAACACAATCTCTTCGATGAGGAAGTCCGATTCGAAGATATCAATCAAAACATGGATGACTGGAACATTCCAGAAATCCCTCGGATCAACTATACGTTCCTGAAACAATTAAGGACAAACACAACTTTGATTACATAATCAAAACAGTAGAAAACAATATTCCTCTAGGACAAAATATAGGGGAAGAATTTCATTTACTTTCTAAAAATTCAATTTATGAACATAGCCGTAAGTATAAATATCCACACATCGGCTGTGTACAAGTAGCCATCAAGCCCTTAATTGACATGGGCATAGATGCAACAGTTTTAATGTGTCTAAGAGATATTAGGCATAATAAATTTGAAGACTCCCTAATTGGAACAGTTGAAACCAGCCTAGGACAAGGTCCAATATATTTTAATTGTTATCCAAACAAAACATTGAGTCTGATGGACAGAAACATTCTTGACTCTCTGTTCTTAAACATCCACTTTCATGGCCTTGACATAAAAGAAGGATTAATCCCAGTAGCCTTAATTTATAGGATCCAGTACAAGGTCATGAATACTTGTGCATCTAGAGTCCTGTTAAAACCTCAAAAAGGAGAAACAACTTTGTTTATCACTGATATGACAAAGGCTAACGTTTCTCTCCCGAGAAAAATAAAATGGGATGAAGTAACTCTTCCCGAAAGATGGGTTATGGATAAGGCCACACCGTCTTTTCCCTGACCCGCTCCAACCATAGAGCATATTAAGCAAGATAACTCCGGAAAGGTAGAGATAACCTTCAATAGGAGAAATTCTTTTTCATCAAGGATATAAGCCTCTAGGTCTGAATATGAGTCAGCTAGAAGGTCTTTTTCGGTTAGAACCCGTTCAATTCCAGTAGGACTAACCAGATCTGAGTCACATAACCAGTTCCCTACTATAAACCTCCAAGGATTAGACACTACTTCTAGCATACCTAGAACAACTTACAACCAAGAACAAGAGGATGACCAAAAGTCGATCCAATCCCCAACATACTCTTCTATGGAACCTTATGATGTTATTTGACAACTTTAGCATTGATAAGGAAACCCTTAGGAAAGATTTTTATTCTCCAGAGAATGAGCCTCAAAGGAGATGGTTTTTCCAACATTACAAGGGTACAAACAGAAAACAAATCCAAGACAAGTTCTACGAATTTGTCGAAAGAGTCAAAATTAATGTCCTTTTCTTTGATTGGTTTCATGCTTATGCCATCAGAAAGGATATAGATTACCCTTGGAAACAAGACATCATAGGTGATCCAACAAAAAATTGGCAAGTGAAGGATGGTGAGTTAATCCAATCGGAATTACCTCCCGCAACACAATATCAACTACCAAATATCAAAGACAGTAACAACAAACCTGTCATGACAATTCCATTCAAGACAAAAGATGTCAACGAGGAAGTAACCTCTGAAGACATTAAGAGCCTAATGGAATAGGCAAATTATACCAATAAATATTTACAAGCTTTAGGAGAAACCATAAAAACTAAGGTAGTTCCTAAACAAAAATCAATTGAGGAAGCTTCGCCAAGTATCCCCATTGAAAAACCTTTATTCAAACCTTTCAAAGTTAGTGAGAAGGCTAAACGAAAAATTAGGGAACTTAGAAAAACTAAATCCTTAACTGAAGGCGTAGGTGACAATCATAGTGAATTACTAAACAAGATCGGTAGTTTACTTAAGGTCATTCCAGATACTCCCCAAGCCTCGGAAAATACTTCCCAAATGGTAACAAGAAGTACCTCCAAATTAATTAATGTTATTAATGAAGATAGTGACTAAAACTCAGATACCACAACTGAGATAGGGTCAATGTCAGAAAAGAATATAAATCCAATTAATTCCAAACACTGGAAAACACCCTCCAAATTATATTATCAACGTTCGACTGCCCCTGACCTTCTATTAGAAGAAAGATGTGAAAACAATTTTAAAAGTTTTAGTGCAAACAACATCTATGAATGGAACATAGATGCACAAACGGAGTATAACATCATGAATACACTCCAACATATGACCATGGTAGCTACAACTTACCAAACCTCCCATGAATGTTCAGAAGAGACCATTATGGATATCTTAGTGGCAGGATTTTCTGGACAACTGAAAGGATGGTGGGATAATTATCTCACTAATGAAGAAAAATAAAAAATTTACAGTGCAATTAAGACAGATCTCAATGGAAAAGTCATTACTAATGACGATGATAAAGAGATTCCTGACGCTGTTAACACATTAATTTTTACAATAGCCTAACATTTCATTGGAGACCCATCCTTGTGGAAAGATAGGTCTGCAGAATTATTATCAAATCTTAAGTGTAGAACCTTAGCGGATTTTAGGTGGTATAGAGATACTTTCCTAACTAGGGTTTACACAAGAGAAGATAGTCAACAACCTTTTTGGAAAGAAAAATTCCTAGCTGGTCTTCCCAGATCATTAGGAGACAAGGTTAGAGATAAAATCCGTAGTCAATCTGCCAATGGAGATATTCCGTATGAAAGTTTAAGCTATGGTCAATTAATTTCTTATGTCCAAAAGGTAGCCTTAAAAATTTGTCAGGATGACAAAATTCAGAGGCAATTAGCCAAAGAAAAGGCCCAAACAAAGAAGGACTTAGGTTCTTTCTACGAACAATTTGGTCTACCGGCCTGTCCAAAGCAAAAGAAAAAAAAATCCTCTAGAAAAGAAATCCATGAGACTAAACCAGTCAATACAAAGAGATTTCCAAGGAGGAGATACTCACACAAACCATCAACCAGTAGAGAAATGGAAAATCCTAAACAAAAAATAAAATAAAAAGTAACGTGCTACAATTGTGGAAAACAAGGTCACATTAGCAAATATTGTAGACTAAAAAAGAAGTTAAGAAACCTTAACCTAGAACCCGCAATTGAAGAGCAAATAAACAATTTGCCTATAGAAACCTCGGAGGAGGAAACAGAAACTTCATCCTCCGTGCTTTCCGATGAAAACCTAAACCTAATCCAACAAGATGACCAACTATCATCAACAGATGATGATGATGGGCAAATCAATACTCTAACAAGAGAACAAGATCTCTTGTTTGAAGCAATCAATTCCATACCTGACCCCCAGGAAAAGAAGGTTTTTCTGGAAAAACTCAAGAAAACATTGGAGGTAAAACCTAGACAAAAGGATTTTATTACAAACAACAAATTTGATGTAAGTAACATACTCAAGAGATTAGAAAATTCTTCAACCAAACCAACGACAAACCAAGATCTCCAAACAGAGATAAACAATCTAAAAAGAGAGGTAAAAGAACTTCGTCAACAACAAGAAATTCATCAGATCATTCTTTCTCAGCTTGAGGAATATAGTGATTCTAAAAGTGCCAACAACAGTGAGGAAAACCAACCAGAAAATTTAGAAGATGATATGTTTATGAGATTAATCAACAAGATTAAAATCCAAAAATTCTACATAAACATAAAAATAATTATTAATGATTTCGTTTTAGAAGCAATGGCCCTATTTGACACAAGGGCTGATTCAAACTGCAATTTAGAAGGATTAATTTCTACAAAATTCTTTGAGAAAACCTCAGAAAAATTAAGTACGGCAAACAACTCAAAATTAAAAATTAATTTTAAGCTATCAAATGAAATCATTGAAAACCAAGGTCTTAAGATTAACACAAACTTTCTTCTAGTAAAAAACCTTAAGAATGAAGTAATCCTAGGAACGCCCTTCATTAGAGCCCTGTTTCCCATCCAAATATCTAATGAAGGAATAACCACAAATTATTTAGGAAGAAAAATTAAATTTAATTTTTCTACTAAACCAATTTCCAGAAATATAAATCTTATAGAAAATAAGATTAATCAAATTAACTTCTTAACAGAAGAAGTATCTTTTAATAATATTCAGATACAACTGGGAAAACCCCAAGTAAAAGAAAAAATTCAATCTTTATTAAATCATATTGAATCGATTGTCTGTTCTGATTTACCACATGCATTTTGGGACAGAAAGAAACATATTGTTGATCTCCCTTATGAGAAAGACTTTAGGGAAAAACAAATTCCCACAAAAGCCAGACCAATCCAAATGAACGAAGAATTTCTTCAATACTGCCAAAAGGAAATCAAGGATTTGCTTGATAAAGGCCTAATCCGGAAAACAAAAGCCCATGGTCTTGTGCGGATTTTTATGTCAACAAACAATCTAAGATTGAGCGTGGAACACCCCGCTTAGTCCTAAATTGCAAACCACTAAACCAAGCATTACAATGGATTAGATATCCTATTCCAAACAAAAAAGATTTGCTTAATAGATTAAATTCTGCAAAGATATTTTCAAAATTTGATATGAAATCTGGATTTTGGCAAATCCAAATCCAAGAATCAGATAGGTACAAAACAACATTTATTGTACCTTTCGGGCAATATGAATGGAATGTGATGCCATTCGGACTAAAGAATGCCCCTTCAGAATTTCAAAAAATTATGAATGATATTTTTAATCCTTATTCAAAATTTGTCATTGTCTACATAGATGATGTTTTAATCTTTTTCCAAAACATTGACCAACATTTCAAACATCTCCAGACCTTCATCCATATCATCAAATAGAATGGTTTGGCAGTCTCCAAATCAAAAATCAATCTTTTCCAAACTCGAATTCGATTCCTTGGTCACAATATATATCAAGGTACAATCATTCCAATAGAAAGGTCAATAGAGTTTGCTAGCAAATTTCCCAACCAAATCTTAGACAAAACCCAGTTACAAAGATTTCTAGGTTGTCTAAATTACGTAGGAGAATTTGTCCCCTATTTAAACAATATTGCCAAGCCATTGCATGATAGGCTGAAGAAAAATCCGTCTCCTTGGTCTGACCTCCATACACAAACAGTTAAAGAAATCAAAGTCAAAGTCCAATCCATAAAATGTCTGTATCTTCCTATTCCACAGACATTTAAAATTGTCGAAACTGATGCTTCAGACATAGGTTATGGTGGCATCCTCAAACAAAGAGTCCATGGCCAAGATCATGTCATTGCATATACATCAAAACATTAGAATCCTGCACAATTAAAATATTCAACTGTTAAAAAGGAAGTTTTAGCAATTGTTTTGTGCATTTTCAAATTTCAATCGGATTTATTAAACCAAAATTTTTTAATCAGAGTTGATTGTAAATCAGCCAAAGATATTTTACAAAAAGATGTCAAAAACCTTGCCTCAAAACAAATTTTTGCAAGATGGCAAACAATTCTAAGTGTCTTTGATTTTGACATAGAATACATCAAGGGCCCCTCAAATTCATTACCTAACTACCTTACCCGTGAATTCTTACAGAAAAGTGGTAATGCCTCCTAAGGCATCGGGAATCTCCCTAAGGGGAGGAAGAAGTACAGGCAAAGGAGCCAGACTGGCTCTTCCAGAGCCAACCATTAAGAAATCATCAACCTCTTATGGGTCACCAACCTAGGCTGGGTCATCTACCCAGAAAACCAATTTAGAAGGGTCATCAACCCAGATTGTCTCAATCAAACCTGGGCCATCCACTCAGGAATCTCCCAAACCGGCAACCGCCAAACAAACATCGGCCGACTATGCATGGCCAATTGAAACCCTTCAAGCCCTTCAAGACATGGGTCTAACCAAATTTCCAAAAATAATAAAAAAAATCCTTGGCAGACATTACCTCAGAATCTGATGATGAATCTGAATCAAATTTACAAACAATGATCCAAAATACATCAATGACGGAAACAGCCACCAATCCTAAAGGGAAACTACCTTTAGCCAAAGCTCAAACACCACCTACCAAACAAACTAACAATTATATTTATAAAAATAAATTTACAACTGTTTTGCAGATGGAACCTGAATTTTGGGGCAAAAATCCCTTCATGACGACGACCTAGGCTTTCCCACCAACATTTCACTACAAACCAACCACCATCCTGAAGACAAGAACTTTTTATGAATTGATTTTGGTAGATTCAAACTCAGTATCTATCAAAAATTTCAAAGACCCAAAAGACCAAACATTAAACACCCACTTGACAATCCAAATACTAAAAGTTCTTCAACCAAGACACTTTGGTTTGGACTTGAACAAAGGAAAAAGATTTTTAGTTCCATTTGATCCGGTAGGTTATACCTATAGGGATTATGTTGATGCTTGGACTAAGGTGTTTTGGCACCAAAATACCCGCTTTAAGCATTCATGGCTGATATATTTCAAGACCAATACAATTTACAATTTTCCCAATTGGTTTTTGCAATGGTGGGACTTCTTTGGACCAATCCCAAAGATATTCCCAGAAACAGTCCAACAAGGATTTGCTCAATTTGAGAGACAATACAATTCGCAGGAATCACGAATTCCAGCAGATCTTAAATACTTTTCAAGCTTTGCACTGTCATGGATCTTCTCATGGCAATATCGTTATAGCAAGACTGAAAAGACAAACCAATATCCATCACTACAAAGACACGCGTTTGTAAAATGGTGGACACAATTTGACTAATCCAAAGCGGATCCAGAACAAGTAAAACTCTGGTTCCAATCCCATCTAGAATTCCTCAAAGCCGCTGATCCAGAAACTTCTGTGTTTTTGAACCAAAAGTCTCATCTGGCACCATCTTTAGCAGGATTGAAATCAAAGGAGGTCTTAGCTAAAAATCTAAAGGAAGTTTTGCAAATGTTACAGCAGGAAGAAGAAGGTTCATCCTGAAATAAGGAAGAAACAAGTTCTGCTGAAGAAGAAGAAGAAGACCCTTTTTACCAAAACGAAGATGATTGTTTTGGTATCTGTTTAGATTAAATTTAATTTCGGTCACAAAACCGTCTGTATGTAATTAATGTGTAATTAATGCTGGACAATACTACCTGTCCTGTAGCCATTAAAGTCCCGGTCAAAACTACTTGTCTTGTAACAAACAGTCAAATAGTCCCGGTCAAAACTACCGGCAACTACCGGTCTTAGATTTTTGGCTATATAAGGAGTCCTCAAGTATGTTGTGAGGCACCCTTTCATTTGGCCATTTTCAGGTTTCTGAAGAGAGGTGCTCTGAAACAAGATTTTTGTAAGCGCTTCTTTCAAGTTTCAATAAATTTCTATTTTCATCCCTCTTCTATCTCTTTACCGATCCTGTGCGGCTCTACCGCCGCTTCAGTTTCTTTGTTTATGAAAACCTGTGATTTGTAAGCCGGTCTCCGATGTACCCTTGACATCTGTTTTACAAGTTTATATTTTCATTTCCATTTATCATACTGCATTCTTACTTCCTATCTGTCCGTTTGATCTTATTCCGCTGACCTCTCTCTCTCTCTCTCTCTCTCTCTCTCTCTCTCTATATATATATATATATATATATATATATATATATATATACACACACACATTTTATTAATTAAGGAAAAAGACTTATAATTCCACTTTAGCTTTATCTAGTTTAAATTTTTTGAAACTTTTTTTTTAAAAACAAATATTAGATTAAATTCTTTTTTTAAAATAAATAAATTTGATCCTGTGGCCAGTTGTGGTTTTTTTACTCAAAACATTCGACATATTATTTTCAATCTAAATATAAGGATACTTAAGTTGAAATTGGGAAATGAAATAATTTTAAAGATTAAAAGTGAGAAATTTAGTGAAAATTTGATAAAATAATAAGATACAAGATAAAGTTTTTTTTAACAGGTTTGACAAAGAAATCAAAATAATATATATATATATATATATATATATATATTAAAAGGCAATTTGAAAAATATATTGCATAAGTACTGAACGAATAAGAACAATAAATTACAAACACATAATAACAACAATAATAATAATAATAAGTCACAATCTATTATTAACGTCCAAATATATTTGTCACACTTTATATACTTTCGGGAATTAAATTTTACATTTTCATCTTTCAGGGACGCATTTATCAGTTGAACGAGAAGACGAATAATCAAAAAAATATTATGACAAATATGTCTCTATACTGACAATTCACGTTAACAATCATTTCAGTGACAAATTTGTCCCTTTGTGCCACATAGGCTATTTTATTAACGGTGACAGACGGAAGTTAACGGTCGGATATATTTGTCGCACTTTTTACACTTTTATGACTAAATTTTATATTTTTATCTTTTAGGGACATATTTGTCACCAAATTACACATTGAGAGACAAAAGTAACTATTTATCTTATAAAATATTTGATCAAATTCGATCCAGGCAAATATTCTATGAATAATTAGGTGAGTTCATGTTTTTTCTTTCTAGAGGTGCATACCTCAACACATAAGCTGTTTGAAGAACATATTAATTAGTTTTATAAGTTATATCTAAATCTTTAACTATCGGCTAGCACTGTGAACTCCCTCCAACTTTGCTAGCGTGGACTAATAAGAGGTGTTGTAAAATAACATCAAGTCCGGTGCTTTAGGATTTTTTTTTCCTCAACAAATAAAAGATATGACAAAAGGGTACAAAGGATACCCAAACCTATTTATAAGAAGAATATGTATCTATCTAAATGTTCCCCGCCAAGTGCTTTGGGATTGTAAAGTAAGCTACAAAGGTAACCACTTAAAAACCCTTACTGAGTCCTCATAATGCATGATCCACGGATGAGAATTTTCTGCTCAAGGGATTTTATGATTTTTTTAAAAATACTATACCTCGAATCTCCAACAATATATATATATACACACACATGTGTGTGTGTGTTTTTATCATGAATGGCCTATGGTTAAAACATATAAGAGGCATGTAAATTTTTAAGAAGTCACATGGTTTCTCTTCTTACTCTCATAAAAATAGCCTTCCCACTAGATAAGACTCCTACAAAATTTTCAATTATTTTTAAAATTATTTATTTCTCAATTATTAATGATTTTAAGTAATTGAAAGGGCTTATAATAATATAATCTTTTATCATTTTCTTTATTATTTTTATGGAGATTAATGTTAATATTACATTCTAAATTTTTATTTTTATAATATCAACCTTTATGATTATAATATTTTTTATACATTAATTTGTATTTCTTTATAAAAAAATTGTTTTTGCATTTTTCAAACTTATTTTTCTATGATTTTTAGTGTATGAAAACTTGTACAATCTTCTAATATATGTCTTCGAGATAAAAAAAAAAAATTATACAATCTTGAACGTTGGTATTTTTATGAATTTTGCAATTCCTTTTCTATAATCTTGAAGTTTTTATAATTTTTGCAAAATACGATTACTTAATTTCATTAAAAAATTCATAGAAAATTTAGATTTTTTTTCATATTCTCATGCCAATTTTATTTCATATAATTAATGTTTCTTGTATTTTTTTTTCTCAAAAAGTTATGAATACATTTTCCATTTTTTTAATTAAGTAACAAACAAGGTATACAAATTGTAACAAAAAAGATACTACCAAAAAATTTGTTTCCAAATATAAATACTTTTAACTAATTTGTTCCAAAATTACCCTAAATTATTGGAATTCACCAAAAACTGAATACATTATCAGAAATTGAACCAAAATGACTTAGGTGCACGTGCACCTAAAACTCATGCAAAGATCAATCTTTTATTAACTTGAATCCACCAGTTTTTAACTTCTCAAAGTTAAATTTAAATAATTTCAGTTGCATACTTACAATATATCAACTCTTTCATGCACATTAAGCTCTGGATAAAATTACCCCAGAAAAGAAAAAATGGAATGGGGTAGTTCACATGAAGCACGAAGAATAAACTGTTAGTTCCACAACCATCCATTACCACTTGGAAACCAACTGTGTAAGTGTCATTGAATGTGTTTTTCTTCTTTAAACTAAGGAGTAAATATTAGTGCTTAGCACACATTTGATTTAAGTTTATGTTGGAAAAAAGCTTTCTGAGAGCTGTTAAAAGAAATAAAATGAATGATTATTTCTCAAAAAGTATTTAGCGAACATACACTTATGTGTAAAGGTGATATTACTTACTGAGCCCATATCAATGGGTGAATTCTTGTTAACTATTCTGAGAAGAAAATTTTGTTGAAAGGTTGCAAATTAAGATCACTTCCCTTTAGCATCTATGAACATGGCTCGAGTCCAGTGCTCAACATCCTCACTTTGCGATGGTGGGGGAGGAAAAGTGGGATGCTCAACAATATCCCACCCTTCAATTAGGCACTCATTTTTGCCGTCAGATAAATCAGCGGCATAAAGAAAACTACCAGTAGAACTTGGCAGATAATTTTCAATTCTCTGCAAAAGTAAAGTATAAAATCCATTTGTGAATAACACATTATTCGACAATGATAATTTATTCTGCCCAGGTACACAAATCATCAATATTCCAGTAATAAACTAGGTATTAGTTGAAAGTAATAATTTTGCTTACAAAAGCCCCATCCAAGGGATACTGGTACATACAGTCCTACTCTACACAAACCAAATAGAAGTGAGTTAGGGAGTTAGTTAAGACTGTTAGGTATAGATTAATTAGTCAGGCGGTGAGTTAGGTAAATAAATAGAGGAATGTAGGGGACGGGGATTCATTCAGTCTGGTATCATTTGAGAATCGAGTTCTTGCTTTTTATGAAGGGAAACCCCTTGGAGGATAGATATCCCTCCTATTTTCCATTGTTTCCATTCAATTTGACAAATTTTTCTTTTTTTCCTATTTCTATTTTTGGTTCCTAACCCTTACATTATTAGAGAATTTCCAAATCAGCACTCCTCCCCAAGGATGGCTTGAAAAGGCAAAAAAACAAGAACGCTTGCAAAGATTAAAACATAATGGTGGCTGAAAATAACAGACTATATTAACCAATGTAGCTAATGTAAGTCCAGGAAGAGAGCAAACTACAGCCTGCTTCATTCTGCTTTACATAAGCATTTTAATTATAAAACAAGATAAAAAAAAATAGTGTAACAAGAAAATAAAAATGCAGGTCTCTAAAATGGCCTTAAAAGTTAACTTAGAACGAACTTGTATTTAGTGAATATTGAAGGATTGTGGTTATGAATAAAAAAAATGGAAGAAAAGAATTTCCCCCTGAATGTTTTTCAGGCAATTCCAAGAAATCCCCAACATAAGCACTTGTTTAAATTAGAAAGCGATCAATCAAAGATGCTAAACCATAAAAAGATCAATTAACACTGTCAACATTTTCTTCCAAATTAGAAATGATGAGAACCTTTACCGTTGTGGGCACAGAATGTGCACTTTCCAGCAAAGTAGTTGATGAAATAGCCGAATTCATATTCCAAACAGACTTGTTCAATTGTTGAACTTGCTTGCATGTCCTGAATTGGAGGAAAAAGGAGAGAGAAATTCAGGCACAAATGCTATCTGCATTCAATACAAGTGGATGTTACAGTGAACTTTGAGTGAAAATTATAATGCTACTGCAAACAGAAACCATTTTACTCAAAGGTGAGAAGCCTTATAAGCACTAATGAAAAGGGGTTTGTCCTTCATACTGGGGCGCAGAACTGCAATTAAACAACTACATATATATTTATAGAATATGTATCGTAAAGAGATAATTAAGACAAGTTACATAGTTACAAAAGCGGGCACTATAAGCACTAATGAAAAGGGGAGAGTAGATTGCGTAGTTTTTAATCCAGTGGAAAGGAGGGAAACCAACATTGGAGGAAGTTGTTAAGAGGGAACTCATGATAAATAAATAATATCTTTGAAGATTTGATCTTTAACCAGGCCGAATGGCATCATGTGATCATGTAATCAACCTCAGCAAGAGGGATAAGGCTTTTGTTGTTGTAACTAATTGATATATCAATGCTTCTTAAGACATCAGAATTCTGTCAGAATAAGGTTAATTTGTAAAAAATTACTAACATTTTTACAATGTGTATAAAGTATCATGAAATAAATATAACAATACCTAGAGCGAGCCATTTTCAAGGAAAAAACAGATCGAACTTCCTTGGATGATGCGAGTGTTGCCAATAACTTTGCAAAAGCCTCAAATGTAGATGCCTCAGAAGGGACATCTAAACACAGGGAGTTGTAACAGTAAGCTGTGATGCAGACTACGCTTTTCTTTAGAAGTGAAATTCCTTTCTGCAAATCTTTGTGTGTTTGAACAGAATGCGAAGAAGCCAAAGAATAATTAAAGCTAGTACTCCCAGATGAATCTAGGCGATGCCTCCTCTCAGATTCCACCGAAGCAACTCCAAAATTGCTTGAGCTTCTCTCAGACCATGAGTTTTCTCCGTCAGTAGAGCAATAATTTTGGCGAGGTATAAAAAGGGGATATTCATTGCTGAAAACAAGAAAGTATATCAGGCTAAAGTCATTACTCCTGATTGTTAGATTAATATATGTTTTATGTGTTTTACATGTACCTTTGTGTTATTATTTTATATGTCTGTACTAGTACTACTCTTTTCTCTTTTCACTTGCTGTAACTGTTTGATCAGGGGGTTGCAGTCTGCACCCTCTCATCTCATGTACTTGTTGACCTTTGGTCTTATTATATATGTATGGGAAGTTTCAGCTGAGTGGTGAGACCCTCAAGCTTTATAATCAAATCTGGTTCTGAACTTGGTATCAAAGCGGGTCGATCTCGCTCTGCCTGCCGTATGCTGTCGCCCATTATCTCCTGCCAACATCACTGCCGCCAGCCACCGCCATTTTTTCCAGTGATCACTGGATCTGGTGTGCCTCACCAAGCATGGCCCAGCCCAGAAGGTTTCAAAGTCCGAAACCCTATAACTCACCATCATGTGCGTCATTTCTCCGCAACTCTGTCAAGCACATGCTGCTCACGCGCTGGTCTCTGGTTACCAGAACTCAGGTGCAACAACACAGTCAGGGTCGTCAGCCTCTTCAGGTCTAGTTTCAATCTTCAGATCATCATTTCTTTGCTGTTTAGAAAGTGTGTCTGGTTTTCCGTGCATGTACAGTAGCTGTTTGACTGTGAAGTTGGGTTTCAAGAGCTCGGTTGTTTCTGTTTTCTATCACAGGAACAAAATATAAGCCAAGATTTTCTACTAAGGAATATCAAGAATATTTGAGGCTGAAATCCAGCAGCCAAGCTCAATTATGTTCTGTGCCTAGTGTTTCAACAGCTTGTATTTCTTAATTATTGGACAGTCAAGATCCATGGGTAATCGATTCAGGTGCTTCAGATCATATTTCTGGTAATGTTTCTTTGTTTAGTTCTTTGTCTTCTCCAAAGTTTCCTCATCTCATAACCTTAGCCAATGGTGATAAGGTAGCTTCTAAAGGTGTTGGTCAAATTTCAGTGTCTGCTTCTCTAAACTTGGAATCTGTTCTCTTTGTTCCTAATTGTCCCTTTAATTTGATCTCTTTAAGTCAGTTAACCAAGTCTTTAAATTGTTCTGTAACATTCTATGCTGATTTGTTTGTTATACAGGAACATGGTACGGGTCAAACAACTGGAGTAGGACATGAATCACGAGGACTTTACTACCTAGAAACTAATTCTTCTGTCCTGTTTAGTAGCCCCATCTCCCAAACTCATTCATGATCGTTTATGTCATCCAAATTTGTCAAAATAGAAGAAAATGGTTTCTGGCTTAGTAAACTACAAATATTAGAATATGAGTCATGCCAATTATCAAACATGTCAGGTCTTCTTTTCCAAAGCAAACTGAACCATGATGCACTTCTCCCTTTTCCACCATTCATTTAGATATTTGGGGTCCAAGTTGTGTTACCTTTTTTGGGTTCATATATTTTGTCACCTTTATTGATGAAACATTCAAGATGTACTTGGGTGTATTTAATGAAGGATAGATCTGAACTTTTGTCTACTTTTATATCCTTCTTCAATGAAATCAAGAACCAATTTGGAAGTTATTAAAGTTCTTCGAAGTGATAATGCCAAAGAATATTTCTCTTCCGCCCTTTCTTCTTTTTTATCCTCACAGGGCGTTTTGCATCAATCTACTTGTCCCCATACACCACAACAAAATGGAATAACAGAAAGGAAAAATAGACATTTGGTTGAGACTGCTGGCACCTTATTGCTCAATGCAAATATTCCTGTTCATTATTGGGGTTATGCAGTTCTCAATACTAACTTTCTCATAAATGGAATTCCATATTCGACACTTGATAATAAGATTCCTCTTTCCGTTATCTCTCCAAATGAACCCTTATATCATTTGTCTCCTCGTGTTTTTGGTTGTACTTGTTTTGTCCATGATGTCTCTTTGAGGTTGGACAAGCTTTCTGAAAGGACAATTAAATGTGTTTTCCTTGGGTACCCCATCTTCAGAAAAGGTATCCATGTTATTTTCCAAACACTTAGAGGTTATACATGTCTGTTGATGCTACCTTCTTCGAAGAAACCCCTTTCTTCTCATCTCCCATGCAAGATTCCAATCCTATACAACAGGTATTACGTATCCCATCCTTCAATCCAATAGTGTCTCCTACCTATAAGACTTCTAACCAAGAAGAAAATCAAAACCATTCTCTAATTGAAGTCCATCTCCTACTCAAAATCATTCTCCAACTAAAAGTCCATCTACTCTCATCACATCTCAACATAGGACACAAGGAAATGATACATTACAAGGCGAGTCACTTGATTCATGTTCTTCTCTATTAGCCACCCCTATGATGGATCCTCATGATTAAAGTCTTGGTTGGCCTATTGCTCTTAGAAAAGGTATTCGATCTACTCGAAATTCTCATCCCATTTATTTGAGTTATCATCACTTGTCTTCATCGTATGTCTCCTTTGTATCTTCTATGCCTTCTATTGCTATTACCAAAAATGTCTATGGAGCACTTGATCACCCTAGATTGTGACAAGTCATGATTGTTGAAATGCAAGCTCTTGAAAACAGTAGCACATGGGAGCAGGTTCCTCTTCCCCAGGCAATAAGAAAATTGGATGTCTATGGGTCTATGCTATTAAGGTTGGCCCCAATGGTGAGGTTGATCATCTTAAAGCAAGATTAGTGGCCAAAAGATACACTCAAATAAATGGTCTTGATTACAGTGACACATTTTCTCTGTGGCCAAAATTACCACACGATGCGACACTTCTTTGCCATGGCTGCCATTCGCCATTGGCCTCTATGATTTAAAAAATGATTTTCTTCATGGTGATCTAGATGAGAAGATTTACATGGAGCAACCTCCTAAGGTTTGTTGCTCAAGGGGAATATGGTTTAGTTTGTAAATTGCATAGATCTCTCTATGGGCTCAAGCAATCTCCACGAGCCTGGTTTGGAAAATTTATTCACATTGTGGAGGCTTTTGGGCTGAAATGTCATTGTGGAGGCTTTTGGGCTAAAATGTAGTGAAGCGGATCATTCAATTTTTTATTGTCATGCATCTCTTGGAAAGTGTGTCTACCTTGTGATCTATGTGGATGACATAGTTATCACTGGGAATGATGTTGCTAAAATCTCTCAGCTGAAAATGCACTTGTCTAGTCATTTTCAGACTAAAGACCTTGGGTCTCTTAAATACTTTCTTGGTATTGACGTAGCTCTGTCACAGGAAGGCATTGTGGTCTCACAAAGGAAGTATGCTCTTGATATTTTAGAAGAAACAGGCATGACTAATTGAAGATCCATTGATAGTCCTATGGACCCAAATCAAAAGTTAATGGCAGACCAAGGTGAACCATACTCAGATCCAGAAAGATATAGAAGACTGGTGGGAAAGCTTATTTATCTCACAATTATAAGGCCTGACATCTCTTTTGCAGTTGGTGTGGTTAGTCAACTCATGCAGGATCCTCATGTTGATCACTGGAAGGCTGTGATTCACATTCTCCAGTATATTAAAAAGGCTCCAGGACAAGGATTGCTGTATGAGGATAAAGGAAATATCCAAATCTCTGGGTATTGTGATGCTGATTGGGATGGATGCTCCATAGACAGAAGGTCCACCGCTGGATATTGTGTATCCATTGGAGGCAACATTATCTCTTGGAAGAGCAAGAAATAGAACACTGTTGCTTGGTCTAGTGCAGAAGCAGAATATAGAGTTATGGCCACAACCACTTGTGAATTAATGAGGATCAAACAATTTCTTCAAGAATTAAGTTGTGAATTTCAGCCAATGAAGTTGTATTGTGATAATCAGGCAGCTCACCACATTGTTTCTAATCCAGTGTTTCAAGAGAGGACTAAACATATAGAGATTGATTGTCATTTTGTGAGAGAGAAGTTGTTGTCCAAGGAGAATAGTACAAAGTTTGTCAGCTCAAATGATCAACTTGCATATATTTTGACTAAATCCTAGAGGGGGTCTCGGATTCAATTTATATGCTCCAGCTTGAGGGGGAGTGTCAGATTAATATATATTTTATGTGTTATACATTTACCTTTGTGTTATTATTTTATATGTCTGTACTACTCTCTTAACTGTTTGATCAGGGGGTTGCAGTCTGCACCCTCTCATCTCATGTACTTGTTGACCTTTGGTCTTATTATATATGTATGGAAAGTTTCAGCTGAGTGGTGAAACACTCAAGATTTATCATCAAATCTGGTTCTGAACTCTGATAAACCATGCAAATATAATTTCAGCCAAAATACCTCCTTGAGGAAGGACGTGCATCCCAATAAGAATCTCGTTGCCATATCCGAGAGCAAGAACCCTGAGGTGAAGTTAAAAAATATATTCATTAAATTACAAATTTACAATATTATGCCCCATTCCAGAGAAAAAAAGAAGACAAAAATGTATCATTAAGCCCACATAGATGGATTAGCCATGAACAAGAAGTATGAAAAAGTAAATGAGAATATAAATTGGAGAAGGAAAAGGATTAGAGTTAGATACTTCAAACATTAAATCACGTTTTGCATACATCAAAACCCAGTGATATTATACATTTGGAAAAAGCTCAAGCTTGATCTTATGTACATTCAATGATTCAATAGAAGATATGAAAACATGCTAAAAATTATTTTTTCCAACAAGTTTTTTTTTTTTTCCAGACTCATGTCAAACATGCAACAAGTTAAAATCTTAAAAATATATAAGCATCAAAAGCAACAGAAAACACTAGCACCAAAAGGACAGCATATGGAACAATCTCAATAATTTCCATAAAGGAATACTTTTATGTGGATTGCAGTAGCAGTGTAGCACCCTATAGGTTAAAAGAGAAATGCTAGCACACACTTTTGAGCACAATATTATTGGTTAAAATTTATTGGAAATATCAATTTTGTGAGTCTTGCTTCTTATTTAATGTGTTCCACTCATGATTTATCTAGTTTCCAATAAATTTTAAGCAACAGTAAAGAGTGTGTTGTGTGGCTAGCAGCCTAGCACTCCTCAAGTTAAAATTGTATCAACATTAAACATGTGAATTTTATTGCTATATTAATATTCAACAACCATCAAATGAAGTTTTTTTTGAGTAGCCATCAAATGAAGATGGACAAGATAACCATGCTAGAATGAATATTTTGAATACATCATAAGACATAATTTTAAAGGAAACAGTAATCAATTGCTTGGACACTAACATGATGCTTACCGCAAAACCTGAGTTATGAAGTGCTGGGGCAGCCAAGTTGTGAATAACAAGATTTAGAAGTTGCACCATGTATCTGCTTTGCATAATACAAAACATGAAAATAACCAATTACTATATAACAACTAACAAGAATTTTCAAATTTCTAATTTATGAAACAATAAGGATTTATTACCACGGGATGAAACAACTGAAATAGAATATGAAGCAATGTTGTTAATGGCGGAAAGCCAAAAATCCGCCATAAAAATATGGCAGATGGCGTAGCGGAAAATGGCGGATGTCATGGCCGACAAAAAAAAAATATACATATATATAAACTCATTGAAATTGAAAAAAACAATGGATTGCATTCAAATAAACTAAAAAAGTTTAAAAAGTTTCATGAGTTGATACAATAACCAAGTAGAAAAAAAATAAAAATGGGACTGTCAAAAATAAAAAGAGGGTGTCAAATAGAAAAAAAAAGATGCAAACATAAAAAACGGGTGTCAAACAGCAAAAACAAAATTAAACAAAAAAAAATCTAGCGCACCACTGAACTTGTGCCGCGACGTTCGCCGCCGATCGTGCGGGTGTGGGGTTGGTGCGGCGTCGCCTTCACGGGGTCGTCTGCCGGTGCTCGTCGCCGCCGTGGGGTCATGCGCTGGTGCTCGTCGCTGCTGGGTCGTGCGGGGGGAACGCGGGCTCGTCGCTGCTGGGCTGCGTTCTCCGTACGGGGTGTTGCTCCTGGTCGCGTGGGAGGGTTGCGTTCTGTGCTGTGCAGCGTGAGAGGGCTGCGCTTTTGAACAAAATATCGGGTAGGGTTGGGTCGGGTCAGCCCAACTCCTACCGCGCAAAGAAAAAGCAAAAAAACCTGTTATTTTCCGCCATAATTGCCATGACTGCCATGACTATGGCGGCCGCCATGGCGCCGCCATACGAAACCCGCCACGCCACCGCTATTCGGTGGCGTTTTTTCAAATTTCTGCCACGCCAAACCGCCATGGCACCGCCATTGCTGCCATTCGACAACACTGATATGAAGATACATTGCAATTTTAAGAATAAAATGAAGTATTGCCTACCCAAAGCACTTGTAAAAATGCATTATGTATGCACATAAACCTTAGACAAAAGAAAAAAAACTGCCTACCCCAAAGAAGTGGAAAGCTCTTCTGATGGAACAGAGTGGGGATCAAGTGCTCGAGGTAATCGTGCATTGCAAATTTGATCATATTGACCACTACAACCATCCCTTCTCTCTCCCTCTATGACCACCTGACCCAAGAAGGACATGAGCACCATAGACATGTTTGAAAGGGGCATAATAATAGAGCGGTATAACACTACAGTTGTCTTCATTCTTACAATATGATACATTGATAGAAAATGATTGTGAAACAATACATTACTTGAGTCCAAAAACTTACCAATAAAGAAAATAGTTGCCTTGCATCTCAAATGTTTCTCCTAAAGGGAACCTTATTATTCTTAAATTTTAATCACATCAAACCAATCTTTTATACCTTTATCTTCCCAAGTCAAAACACAAATCTCAACAATGTCTTTTCCAGTGTGATAGAATTATTATTACCGTTTCCTTGAGAAAATACATATAAAAACCATAAAAAAAAAAAGAAATCTCAAGCAGTCAAACAATTTATAATGTATGCAACCATTTTTCTTGAGATATTTAAAAAAACAATTTAGGTCTTTAATGTGCAAGGAAATGGAATTTTGCAGGTAGTGATAATCAAGATTCTACCAAGGATCTAAAGGGGAGAAGGCACATAAATAATGTGATCATAACATGAACGATATGCCTATATACAAAATTCTATTTTAACACAAGCAGGTGTGCACACATAAAATAACATGTATGAAAAATAACCTTTAAATCACTACTAATATTTGATTAAAGTATTATAAACTGAAAATGCATAAAGTCAGTCACACACAAAGGAACATTTTAAAAGCAGTAAAATAGAGAAACAGTGAAGAACTGGGTCTACAATGATAAGAAAGCATAAAGAGATTTGTTTGGGGAGCAGAAACAGGAATTATGAGACAAAGAGGAACAGAGATCAGTGGTGGACTGAGAGCAGTCAAGTGATGGAAGGAGGTCAGTGAGGTCTCAGTCGGAGGTCAGTTTTCTCAACCTGTAAGAGTCTTGGGTCTCCCAGCACATGAAGATCAATGATGTAACTGATTTCATGATCTTCCTTGGCCATCCGACATCAATCTCAGAAGGAATGATGATTACATCCATGTTCATCAATAACAGAACATCCACGTAATTTGTGTGCCTAATCTGAACCAGTTCCTATCATTGTCCTACCAAAATATGATAAAAGGAATGATGATTACATTTCATTCCCAGTTCCTTTCCTTCAGAAGTCATTTCATTCACAGTGCCACACATATTCTGATATTCATCTTAACCTGCTTAAATAGCCCCCAATGAGTTCAGAAATTAATTATGCATTTTAAAATTTTGATAATTTTGTTGAGTGTTAAATAACTTATGCATTAGGCAATTTTTTTAGATGGATAAAAAACCATATAGAATTTGGTAAATACACTCTTCCAAAGTGATTACGCTGATTGCCCTAAAGTGATAAGATGGAATAGGTGTTTGAAGAACAAATAGTGAGCTGCCCAAGCAATTATCTATTACAAATTCACAATGCACATGATTACTGTAAAGAACTCAAGTCCCACTACATTCTACCCCTAGAGGCGGTAATAAGCATAATATCCTGAGAATCTCAAAAGGAAATCTAACTTCATAAATCGCATATTCCTTGAGATAAACCAACAAAACATTGATCATCAAAGGTTTATATTACCCGGCGTTGTGGGAACAACTTGCATATCTGTTTTATGACCACAGACTCTTTATGAAGAAGCTCAGAGGTAATCGCCACCTGCAAAATAAAAATATAAGGATAAATTTGAGGTTCCTAGAGAAACAGCAGATATGCCATATATGATTTTAGAAAGAAAGCATCAAAGGAACATAAATCTTCAACCTTGACATGTGATAGAACATTAAGGAAATGCAGATCAGTTTTAAATATTAATTTATATATCATACTGTTTTATGTCAAAAGCCAATATTAAAATATAATACACAAAAACAATATACAAATATTGGAAGTATAATAAACAAGCAGTGCTCACATGCCCTAAGCTCTGGGTGCATATAAGATTAGGATAGAATTTCTCCAGCTGTTCCACTCGATTCTTTTCCAACTGCAAAGAGTAAAATAAATCATCCAGCATCTTCATAAACGTTTGAGCACATTATAATAAATCATCCATCATGACCATAGCAATAACATTAGCACAGTAATGTCAAAAACATGAAATGAAATACCGTAGAAAGGGCAGATTCAAGCAACCCATATTTAAGTTTTAGATCAGCAGACATGGTCTCTATCTTAGCTCTTCCTGTAATGTTAATCATTATTTTAGGTTCAAAGACTGAAATTTGCATCTAGAAATTCATGTTGGTATATGAAGGTTTCTAACCTTGAGTAACTTGTTCTTTACTCTGACGAAGTTTCTCCTTCAACCTTGCAAGCTTTTCATGTTGAAGCACTCTCCAATTTGCTTGATCATCTCCCTTTCCCTAATCAACATATTGCACAAAAGAATTACTTCAACTGAAAACCAAAGTCACAAGGAGCCTTGCAAAAATATAAGATTGTAGCAACCAGCACTTAATGGGAAATTGCAAACTGAATAGAAGTCAAACAACAGGAAATAGGCATGCTATTTAACCCAGTTATGAGTTTAATAGGTTCGGTCTCTTGAGAGCATGAATAGGTATTAGTTTTGATCTGGGATGCAAGTGAACTCCTATATGGCTGCCATAGTAAAGATATAACATATTGGGTACACTTGGGAATTTCTTCCTTTCAGTGCCCCCATTGAATTTTAGGTCTCTTTAAATTGCTTGATGTATTTATTTTAATTTTTTCATGTTACATTTTACATATACCCACCCTAAGCTTTAAAAACTCTGTTGCAATCCATGCATTTAAAATATAATGGAAGAGGAATATATTCATTTTCAAGACTCTACTAACTTAGGATCACATTTTTTTTTTCATCAACCTACTTAGGATGACGCGATTTTGAGTATTACAAGGCAAGCCATAATTCAAACCTTGCGGACAAGAACTTCGCTCAATTTTAAGTACAACGAATCTCGACGGTCTTTCAGTAACTTTAATGAAGTATTATACTCATTCAACCTGCCAAGACAAAAACATCATCAACAGCAAAATAAATAAACAAATCACTCAATCAAATATAAAAAAAATGCATTATCCAAAAAAAATCGCGCTGAAATTTTTTTAAAAATACACAAATTATAAAGGTAGCATGTTGAGCTTGATTAACAAAGTTCCAAAACCTAAATCATATATTAATCAAGTAATTCAATAATTAACTGATTAATCAAAGCATAAATATACCTGTAGTTGACACAGATGGAACAAATGGAAGCTTGATTCGAATTCTCGCATATGGCACAGTTACTAGTTTTCCTCGCCATCTCCAGCTTCTCACAAAGGAAGAACGCGTCGTGTCGTGTAGATAAAGCCTTCGAGTTAGCGAAACAAAACTATGGAGGAACTGCGATTTTGCGTTGAATAGGGTCAATTATCGGTTTCGGAAACGCATTGGCGATGAAGAAATTTGATGAGTGAGAAGAAACAAAGGGAAAGTGGAACTTCGAAAACTCTAGCACAATCGATGAAGATGATCGCGGAAACAATGGCCACGCACCCGCTTGCATCTCCGTTTTCCATTGTAAATAATCTAATAAGATTCATAAGATAAGATTATAATCTCGATTATTTTTTAATTAAATTAAATAACTCTCAATGAGCATAAGATTATCTAGTTTATTTTTTATTTTAAATTTTAAAAGTTAAAAAAGAGATTTAATTTGGAAAATAGTTTTTAAGATTATTTTTATCGAATAAGTTTCCGTTATTATTTATTTTAAGAAATAGTTTTTTTTTTGTCTGAGGTTTAAACCTATGATTCATACAAACTACTTTATTCTTCAAATTTCTCATCTCTTATGACTAAACTATTCTACTCCACACAATTTTGATGAATATTATATATAAAAGTAAATCTCCAGTTACGTAAATTTTAACTTTCTTATTATATAAATTTTAATTTTGTCATTTAATAAGAATTGACATAATTTTTATTTATAAAATTATCTTCATATATATATATATATGTATATATATATATATATATATATATATAAAGATAATTATATAAATAAAAAAATATTAAAATTCACCTTGGAGAAATAAGTTGGTTACCTGTTTGGAGAATTCATAGGTTAAGGTAGGTTCTCTCATGGAAAAAAGCTCTTAAATATACTTTGTTATATGGAGATTTATATAAGAGAACAATCACTTATCATTAAAATGTATTAACTCAAAAGAGACTCTCGGAATTTTGGGAGAAGTCCATCAGGACTTATGAGGATCCCATAGGTGATGACTTAAGATGAGATGGTTGATTTATAGGCACGACTAATTTTTGCAGACTATATTGATTCACTGTGTCAAATATGCTCAGGGTTTTGAGGAAGATTTGGACCATTAAAAAAGGTCCCACCAGAAGAACTTCATAGCATCATTAAACATTGGTAAGATTTATCCAAATTCTTCTAAAGGTCACGGTTTTATTATTGCTGTTGCAGATTATTTTACAAAATGGGTTGAGGCTCAGACAATGATCTTCGTGAGTCAAGATGATGTGATAGCTTTTATTCTAAACAAAATCATATGTAGGTTTGGGATTCCTGAGACCTTATGACTGACCAAGGCACTAAATTCTCAAGCGACAAAGTGGTGGCATTCACCCAATAGTTTAGCATTAAGTTAATTCATTCCACTCCTTATTATGCCCCAGTGAATGGACAAGTAGAAGCAACCAATAAAATTATCATAGATTTAATAAATAAAAAATATAGAGGACAAGCCTAAAAAATAGCATGAAACATTGCTTGAGGCCTTATGGGTCTATAGGAATACGAAGAATAATGTCACGACTATTAGAACATTTAGGCTAACCTATGGGCAAGATGGTGTGTTACCCTTAGAAGTCAATGCAAAGTCACTTAGGGTGACTAAGTAGAATCTCATGTTAACTAATGATTATGAAAGAGTATTAATCATAGAACTAGAAATGATTAATGAAGATCTCCTGATGGCTTATGAAAATACTAGACGTAATAAAGAAAAAGGTTGCACGACATTACAATAAACATGCGCACAAGAGGACCTTTGTCAAAGGCTATTTGGTTTGGAAAACCATTTTGCCAATTGGCTCGGAAGATCCGAAGTCTAACAAATGGTGGCCAACTTGGAAAAGCCTTTTTATAATTAGCCAAGTACTATCAGACCTCATAAGGCTAGTGTTTCTCTCAATCCTACAAATATTTTTGGTAAAAGTATTTCAATTATAGAAATTAAATAGTAAAATTTCCAACTTTGCACATCATCTTAGTCAATGCTATTATACATGCACAATATGAATTTCTAAGGATTTTATTAGACTTGTAATGTGATTGGGCTAACAAAGAAATCATGATTTTTCTAGGATTCAAAACTTAGGATCTAGGAGATCATTCATTCCCCCATATTATTAACAAACCACAACTTAACAATTTTTCACAACACCAACCTTTTTGTTTTGCTACTCTTTTCAGCACATTCATTTTCTTTGATGATGGTTTACCCTAACTTTTATTCTTTAAAGTAACTTTTTTTTTTTTTTTTGCAAATAGCGCTCATACTAGGCTGGAGTAAAACCATGTTTTGTGACTCAATTTAACTATGTTGTTTATTCATTTTCCTGCAATAGAAAATCACCTAAAAATATTCTCCCAAATTTGTCTGGATCCATTAGTACTCTCCTACAACCTAAGAAAGGGTAGTTAGTAAATAACACATTTTGGGCTTGTGTTCCACTCACAAAAAATTTACATTAGGCTCAAAAAGGATGCAAGGGATACATTCATTCACAGGATGACTTTTTGGCTAAGAAGCTGAATAATAACAAATAAGGTCATGATTATCTCCACATCATACATACATTTCAAGCAATCCAAAAATCATGCAAAATCAAGAAATTAAAACTAGTTGTTCTCTCACAATTTAAAGATCACACAACTTACCGGTTTTCATTGAAGTATTCAGGTTCTTATTCCAAGCTTTTTTGTCAAAAATACTAACTTTTTCATTCTTGTACTATTAGTTCACACTCCATCACTTACACTGACGTCTGCTTGCACGAGAATCAACAATTCACGAAAATACTCATTAGTATGCAATTAGTCTTACTCATGCAATCGATTAACTCAAAATGTGATGCAACCAAGTATCAAGTTCCTACTTCTCTATCATGCATTGAACTAAACTAAAACTATTAAATGACTGAATTTAAACTACTGAAATTGAATTGTCCTAAATGCAAGAAATTAAAATGAAAATAAAATAAAACCAACGAAAATGAAAACAAAACAAAATAAATAAAGACAAATAAAGAAAATTAAAGAAAAATTATGATCAAAATGAACCTCAATTCTGTGTGGGCCCTGGATCCCAAGCTTCATGAGCAGTAGTGATGTCTGCAACATAATCATCATTAGCTCCATCATCTGTGGCATCATCATCACCAACGCTAGAGGTGTCTCCCCCTGATAGAGAGAAGCTGGACTCTTGGCCAAGCAACTTGTACAGGCATTGGGTCGCTTCTTATCACTTCACTCATGCAAGACATTCCTATAGTTTTCTTAACCTCCTAGAGCTAAGGCAAGCACACATTATTATTGAAATAAATTAAACACAACTCCTACAGTGTTAATATGAATAGGATTGTCAAGAGATGACTGTACCGGGGTGTTCTCAACAAATTTCTTGTGCTTGAGTAGTGAGTCGTCCCAAGGAACTAGTGGGCTTATGAGGGGAGACTAAAAGTAACCTTGAAGGACCTCATTTGGTTTCAAAATTGGCAAGGTGTCAACTAGTTTTGCAAGAGCTGCTAAAGGACCTTTATGGCTATTGCTAGTTGGTCTCCAGATGACTTCGATTGGTGGAAATCAAGTATTGCTTGTGGCTCCTTAATTTTTTTCCTTGTTCTTCTCTTTCTCCTTTTTGAACCTCTTCTTTTAAGCACGGTTAACACATAAAAGGGTCAGTCAACATGTCAGGAGATAAACATGGTTACCAATCTTTAAGAACAATTAAGACTTGTTCAAAGACCTCTGGGCTCTCACGTTATCACTTCTAAGCCAACCTAGAAGCTGAAGTCTAGAGGGTTGTCATCTAGCAGTCCTAGCCAAGTAAGAAGTTGGTTGAATCTTTGGAGACTTCAATAGTGCTTCTACATCAGCAAGCTCAGATTCAACTAAACCCACTGATTGAGTTATAACAAAATTATAAGAAATGTTGAAAAGTGAAAAGACCAAAAAATATACAAAGAAAATTATGAAATACCTTGAGAAGGGCTAGGACTTAGAGGTACTTGCTGCTTGGCATGACATTTAAAAGGAGTTGTGTTAGGTTTCTCTTCATCTCTAAAGACATCATCAATGAGCATTCAAGATACTTAACCGATTCAAGGAACAAGGTGGTCGTAATCACTCTCTATCATTTAGAAAACAAGTTGACATTTTTGGGATTGTCGGCATAGCAATAGTACACAAACAAATGAAGTTTGGTGTTAATGTCTTCCAATAATGTAGATACTCCATTCGACTAACAAAAGGTACGAAGGTCGACTAGGAGAACCACTAGGTATATGGTTGGTTTAGGGGTTGATTGGATCAATCCAAACAACTTGGCAAAGCATTAAGGATAGTATACCTCAACAATTATTTTATTGTTCCTAAAGGTGGGTTTCACTTTGTACAGTAATCCCCTAGTCGTCAAAGTTGAAGCCCAATTGTTGAGTTGAAACTTTGCCTTCCTTGAGGGTGCTCGTGTGCATTAAAATCTAAGTAGGACCTATCAATTGATGGTGTAGGGGAGTGAGAGAATAACGAATCCCAAAGTCAGTTGTTTATAGCCAGTTGGCGATGGCAAAGGGTAAAGCTTTAGAAGTAGGAAAGCATAGGCATAATGAGTATCACTTTCTTGGATATTAAACCAGGAAACACTAAGGTATAAAATGTTTAGGAAATAAAGTCATTCCCACAAAACCAAAAACCAAAGGGGTCCAACAATTGTGTTAATTCAAAATTGTTGTCTTCAAGATTGGCAAGGAGGTCGAAGATGCCTCGATACAGAGTAAAGAGCAACAACTGACCTAAACCTAAGAAATGACCAAAAGTGACAACTATAACACCCTAATTTCTAAGATTGAAATTATACCTTAATTATTTTATTTCTTTATTTTATAAATCACATTAGTCCATTGTATTTTTACCAACATGTATAACTAAGAAAACATGAACTGGAATTTTAGTGAATTTTTTAAGCTTTTCATTAGTTGCTTCCTAAAGTCAATACCACATAATAGAAAAAATGAATCATTCATATTTTCGAAAATAACACGTAACATAGTGTTGCTTAGAAGCTTACTTCCCAAATATTAGAAGTGGAATAAAAGAAATAACACATGACTAAATTACAAAATATATAAATATGCATAAGCTTTTCCCTAAGTAAAGTAACGGGTACAATCTTAGGGTACAATTTTATATAAGAACAAAGTAGATGACAAAATATACACATATGCAAAAGTATTGAAGCCTAGGCCTACTAAATCATAACATATAAAAGAAAAGGCCCTAAACTTAGAGCAATCATCTCTAACACCCAACCCGGTTTGGAAGCTACAGAAAAGCATAAGTTAGTAGGCGTTGGCTCATAACAAATATACCTAAGAAAGTGATCCACGCCTCTGGTCACGTCGAGTATCCACCACCTCCAAGTTCGCTCATCCTAAACACAGACTAATTTAGGGGTGAGCACCGAATCCTCGTCTTCCATACGATCCTAAAAATAAAAATGTAAGGGGTGAGTCTTTCCACTTCATTAGCCAAAACACAGAGAGACCTAACATAAGTCAAGACATACAAGGCTAACAACCACTGTGTTATGGTTATCTACTAGATCTCACATGCACCCTAAGGCATCCCTTTTCACTATCTCAACATACGTGCCACACTGGCCAACTGCCACTGGAACTCCCAAAAAACAATGGTCTTACAACATTTTAGTATTGGATGACTGTTGGAAGGACACCTTTTACCACGGTACAATGGCAACTCTCACCAACTAACGATGATTGTATTTTTGTCAGGGTTGCCAAGTCAATCAAGTGAAATTACATCGCAACTGAGCAACGCACCCTTCAAGGTCAATATTCCTTACACTTCACCTCCCAATGTACCCATTGTGGTCATCTGTTACCCTAAGCACGGATTACTCAACACACTCCTCACTGGAATTTAATATCATTATCGTTGTGGGGTCTTGTGAAGCACGATACCAGATGACGACGAAATGGAGAATGATCCGAGACATACCCTCAGCTTTATCAACATAAGTGAGTAAGGACCTCTTCCCTTGATGCATGAAATATGTTAGGCTCGCACAAAGACAAGTGTACCCTACACAATAGTAACAGTGGACTCGAAAGTGTGTATATCAAACCCAAAGGACTGTTTGTATTCCCAATTAATCAAGTTTATTAAACTAATAGTAAAGATGAATAAAAAGATGATTTAAATATTGTTATGGTTTTGGTTTTTATAAGAAAGCAAAATAAAAAAAATAAAGAAAAGGTTTAAGTAAGGATAAGAATAACCAGGGGTTATGACTCACTAGTACCAATTTTCCCCCAATCCTAGTCCTAATGAAATTTCTTCCCCTAGTTAATTACTGATTCATAAAATCAATTAAAACCTATGATCAAGGTTAAAAGCCGCTCTTTGGCTTAAATAAATATTCCAATGATCATGAATCTATCAATTTAAGTCAAATGATAAAATCAATTCTAGGGAAGATTAATTAATCTATCGGAGATTATCCAAATAGTTTGATCGTGCAATTTGGTATAAAACATTCTCTGCCTAGATCTACCAATTACATGTAGATGTTCACTAATACGTAATCGATTGAGTATTAGAATGGATGGTTCCAAATAAGACTAAAAATATGAAGAAAACTAATTAACATAAAACAATAAGGTATTCCATTAAGAACAAGGAGAAAAATACAAATAGACTGTTACATTACAACCCTTGGACTAGGGGACTAGCCACTCATGATTAGAGAAAAACTATAAATCCTATAAAGAGTAAACATAGACATACCAATAGATAGGAACGATAATCACGATTTGATCTAACGGTGTTGTCCATGCTCTTCCACTCTTAAAAGCCCTCAAGGTTCTCTCGAACTTGTAAAAAAATAAAAATAAAATTGAATCTTTTTTACAAAGACAAAGACCTCCATATATAGCTTCCAAAAGATAACTACACAGAAAGGCGCACTACAAACATGGTGAATCCACCACAACTTTGGTTAGAAATGACGTTGAAGCCTTGAGCCATTATAGATTGACTATGACCCTGTTAGTTTACCACGGCCTCATGAATTGAACATGACCCTTATGATTTGACCATGGTCATTGTTGGATCTTGACGTTATTCTAGAAAGTTATCACTTTATTGTGGTTGTGTTGATTACCACAAATGAGGTCAGTGTACTACATCCATGATCAAGTGTAGAGTCTTTAAATCTTCATAAATTTGTGCAATTTCAAATTCTTTCACTCAATTGACCAACTGTGCTTCTACAATACCAAAGTAGCATCCAAATGTGAGTTCTACCAAGAAAATACATGCAAAATGACACAAAAACCCATACAAAATACCACTTAGAAAGTGGTTTATCAACCCCTACACCCTATGGTGTGAAAACCACCCATTGACCATTTTCTTGGAAGCTCTAACAATTTGCAGCATGACACCCCCACATGACTTTATTCATCTTGCGTCATATAACACAACATTGTATGTCATTCAAGATGCACAATTCCCACTAGAATGGGTTCTAGTCAACACTAGGACTTGTGCATGAGTCCCTGTAACCACCACACAAAAGGGCACGTCTTTTGAGATGTATTATATCCACTAGAATAGGGTTCTAGTTGACACCAAGACTCGTGCCCAAGTCCCTGTAACTACCACACAAAATGTCTAACGCATAACATCATTATAGTCCCAGGTTGTAATTCAATTAGGTCACATACAAACATCACTCGCAAAATAGATGCCCGAGATCCACACTTATCGGGTCTTTCAATCATAGTAAAACAAATCATAATTCATATAAAGGAAATTAAATTTAACATGAAACACTTATAAAAAATTAACAAATCAGCATAACAACACTTAATAAAAAATTAATAATTTAACATACCCAAGTAGTCATGCATTAAAAAATAGCTTTGGAAAATAAAGTAGATTCAAGCCTTTGTAAGATTTAGCAAACAATTTTTTCACCAAAAAAAATTTACATAACCTTATATAAAATTTTATTCTCTTTCTAACAAGGTAAATCAATTAATTATCAAAAATATATAAACATACATAAAAACTCTACAAGATAGCAAGACAGAGTATTCCCGTTTTGACATAGTTCAAAGATTTGTAAATTTGTACCTATTTCCAAAACCAAATTGACTTCTACTTTTTACAGTTTAAAGATAACAGAATCCTCTTTTCATCAAGGTAAAAATTATACAAAAATTCATTTGTGTCATTTCCAGTAAAATTTCATTTCCAACTCTTTTTCCTGACTTCACAAAATGTCTTTCCTGTAGTCACTTTGTTTTGCTTTGGCCTTTAGAAAATGAAGGTGAAACCAATAACTTTTATAATATGCATGGTTGAAAATAGTTTTATCTTTAGTTTAATAAAATGTAACCATCTTTTAATTTGAGAACCACAAAAGCCAAAAGTTAAAGAAAATCCCACATTGCCAAGCACAACTTGTAAAACAAGACAATCACCTTGCATGTCATAGATGGGTCTCAAAACGACCTCATCTCTCTATGGCTTAAACATGAAATTAAAGTTGTTGCAAATGTTGCCTAGAGTAAAACAAGACAAATTTAATGAAAAACAAACAAGTAGATTTTATTATAGGCTCAAATCACTAAGATTGGTCTAGAGAACAAAGTCTTCCAATTAGTGTGTCCCTTCTCATAGCCCCAAATTTCGAAAATGAAAGCTTTCTTAAAAATTTTAATAAAAGTTAGACAAAGTCTCCTTTGAATTAGGGAATCTTCCAAGGCACAAACAAAATAAAATGAAGAGAATAAGACATTCATGCAAGAGAAAACTTCACAGCTTTACAAAACAATTGCCAAAAAAACCCCTTTAAAACTCATTTTTTTCAACATGCAATGCAATGGAGGTTCACTACATCATGCTCGCCTGCTCCCAAATTCTAACCATGCAATAAGTTCATCATAAAGAACTCCCCACTTACCAAGTTTCAGTTCACACGAAAATGGAGAAGAGAGGATGAGTGAATGATGCTTAGGCTTGTAACAAGGCACCACAAGCAATGGAGCAAGTGCAGAATTTTTGAATTGGCTACACCTTCTCTTTCTTTGGGATCACGGTTTTGGCAAGAAAAAAGAGAGGAAATGGGTTGTTTTGTGTCTTTGGGTGGTTGGAGTGAGGTGAGAGAAGAGAGGATTCCCTACTAAGTCACAAATGATGGAAAAAAATAAGTGTGAGTGTGTGTGTGTGTGTTGTGGTCGTGGGTTTGGTGTGTGTGGGGAAAGGTTGAGGGCTGTTATGGTTAATGAGGGATCGGAGAAGGGTTTTGCTCAACCTCTTCTCCATTGGTAGGTGGGGTTTTTTTGGCTATGATGGCCTTTTGGGGTTTACATCGTGTAATCTTGCACTATGAAATATCTCCTTTTTGTGATAAAAAATAATTTTCTACTGCCTTTAGAAATTAAATCAAACCAATTAAAATTTTATAAAACTTAATACTTGAGGTATTTTTGTGTAATTAAATAAATCATAATGATCAAATATATATTCTTTCTCTAAAAAAGAATTTAAATCAACACAAAAATATCACAAACAATTAGTTGTGGGCAACCAATTACAAATAATTAATCATAAAGAAATAATTAACACTGATTTTTTTTATTAAATCACGGTCCACTATTAATTCAGTCACAGATAAATACTAAAATATGAATAACTCAATTTGGTTTGTGTTGCACCATGTTGGCCCTTGATGCTAAAGCTCATTCCCTAGCAACAATGATCTCCTTGTCTTCGCTCATGTCCAAAATGCCATAGACACATTCTTGCCATTAAATCATTAAGATTGTTGTTCATGGTGGCTGAGTGATGTGTTGGATCGAGTGGCCTCAGAATAATTAAGAAGAGGGGGTTGAATTAATTATTCCTAAGCCTTTACTAATTAAAAAAATACTCTTCTAAGACTTTTACTAAATTGTTAAGAGAATATGGAGTAGAAGAGAAACTTAACAGAAAGTAAAAGCGGAAATTAAATGCACAGCGGAAAGTAAAAGAGTAGGGAAGAAGAAAACAAACACACAAGAGTTTTTATACTGGTTCGGCAACAACCCGTGCCTACATCCAGTCCCCAAGCGACCTGCGGTCCTTGAGATTTCTTTCAACCTTGTAAAAATCCTTTTACAAGCAAAGATCTACAAGGGATGTACCCTCCCTTGTTCTCTTTGAACCTAGTGGATGTACCCTCCACTAGAACTGATCCACAAGAGATGTACCCTCTCTTGTTCTCAGTCAAACCCAAGTAGATGTACCCTCTACTTGTACCACAAAGGATGTACCCTCCAATGTGTTAAGACAAAGATCTCAGGCGGTTAAACCTTTGATACTTTGTGAATGGGGATACAAAAGAATTCTCAGACGGTTAGTCCTTCGAACACTTTTGTATTAGGGAAAAGGAAGAATCAAAAGAATTCTCAGACTGTGTCGTTTTGAATTCTTTGACAAGGGAGAAGGGAGACACAAAAGAATTCAGGCGATTAGTCTTTCGTTCTTTTGGAAAAGGGAGAAGAGAGACACAAAAAGAATTCAGGCGGTTAGTCCTTGGCGAATTCTTTTTGGCAAAGGGAGAAGAGAATGAAAAGAATGAATAGCACAAGTTTTTGAAGGTTTGGAAAACCAGAAAACTTCATAAAGCTTTTGGTACAAAGAAGAAGAAGAAGTTCAAAGAGATTCAAGGCTTGTAAAGGATTGTAAGAGATTGATTGGAAAAGTATTCAAGATTGAAAGAATGAATTAATTTTAAAATGCAAAACAAAGCCTTGCTTTTATAGACTCTTCATGTCTGGTCAAGAAGACCATTTAGAAGAGTTATAACTTTTAGAAAAACTTAAAACCAATTTGAAAAAGTCAAAACCTTTTTGAAGAGTTACATCTTTTGATTTATTCAGAAACAGTCACTGGTAATCGATTACCAAAAGCTTTTATGTGAAAGGATGTGACTCTTCACATTTGAATTTGAATTTCAACGTTCAAAGGCACTAGTAATCGATTACCAAAACATTGTAATCGATTATAGTTTTTTGAAATTAATTGGAATGTTGTAAATTCAATTTGAAAACTTTTTCAAAACAATTTTTCTACTGGTAATCGATTACAACAATCTGGTAATCGATTACTAGAGAGTATAAACTCTTTGGTAAACATGTTTTGAGAAAAATCATGTGCTACTCAATTTTTGAGAAAAACTTTCCATACTTATCTTGATTAAGCCTTCTCTTGATTCTTGAATCTTGAGTCTTGAATCTTGATCTTGATTCTTGAGATCTTGAACCTTGAATCTTGATTCTTGACTCTAAACTTTCTTCTTGAGTCTTGAATTCTTCTTGATTCTTATCTTGAACTCTTGAATTCTTCTTGATTCTTATCTTGAACTCTTGAATTGTTCTTGATTCACTTGAGTTGTTCTTTGATTGATCTTTGAGCTTTTTGTCATCACCTTTGTCATCATCTTTTGTTATCATCAAAACACCTTTGAATCACCTTTGATTCACCATGAAGCTTTGCTTCTACATGATGTGGAATGATGAGGCATGAGCTAGACTCGAGATTTGTATTAAACACACTATCCTTAAGGATTTATAGAAGATTTGTACTATATCAAGCCTATTTTTTCCAATCTCATGCACGCGAGACCCTTGCATCTTTCTAGCTAGTTTAACCCATCTTATCTCACATAGATATATATACTCTTTTAGAAAGGCTAAACTACTCAATGTGGGACTTAGAACTTTTGAAATACTTCACAAAACACAACATTTCCTTCTCTTATATGGTGCTAAACTTCCTCATTTCTAGCTAATATGGGATTTCACTTCATACTTGTATTCAAATAATGTCCCCCTCAAGTGTGAGTCTCTTTCACATGCTAGTCTTCCCTTCGAGCGAAAGCCATTTTCAATCGACAAGTATCTGATGGTGGCCCTTAGAGCTTAACCGTGGCTGCCCCCTGCTGGTCTAGTCATTGCTGCCAATATACTTTAGTACTTTGCACTGTCTCACTCTCCATTGTTTCGCGGGACATGTTGTCTGACCTCTATATATGGACTTACCTGCCAAGAAGATTTTCGATACAAGAGATCTCTATGTCCATAGATCCACCGCCAACTCCATTATACTTATTCGAGCTGATCACTTGGTTGAACCATCGATTCTAATACCAATTATTGTACATTTGAGCGGGGGTAAACATTGAGGAGATTAACACCAATGAGTAATAAGCAACAACATAGGTGAAATTGACACCACACTTTAACCCAAAACCTTAAGGCTCTGGGTTTATGGGTATTTCCTTCGCTTATATGGTGCTAAACTTTAGAATTCCAGTTGCTATTGCTAACAATTGGCATTGAAAGTCTTCCTGGTGGGTAAATCCATACGTGGAGATCAGGCAACGTGTCCTATGGTCGTGGAACGGTGGAGAGTGCGACAGTGCAAGGTAATAGAGCATGTTAGCGACAATGACTAGATAGGTTAACGCAACCATGGTTAAGCTCTAAGGGCCATCATTAGATACTCGTGGATGAAAATGACTTCCACTTGAGGGGAAGACTACCATGTCGAAGAGACTTACCCTTGAGGGGGAGGCTACCATATGGTAGAGACTCACACTTGAAAGAAAGGCTATTGCAACAACCCCAAACGCCATTACATGAAACACTAAGGTCTTAATGCAAAAATATTCCTTTTTAGTCCATTTAAAACTCTTGAATTAGTTTAATTAACGAAAATATATATGTATTTTTTCCATGCATACAAGCGCGTCATATAAACATCACCCAAAAGAAAGGTCATAAAGTTCTAAAACATATAGGTGCATATGCTCCAAGGCACTACATCATCAAAACATCATGAACAAATCTCCAAACAAAACTCAAGGGTCCTATCAAGGGAATAAATACAACATAGATCCATGAAGATATATAAACCCTAAATTGGTTCCCACTAAGACAAAACACAAATAAATGATGAAGGGTTGGATATCTCCCCTAAGTCCACCACCAAGTCCACATCAACCACGGTGACATGCACCTCAGAGGCTACACCATAATCTGCTCCCATATCGAATGACACGACCATCACAGTTTAACAGAAAACACAAGAGTAAGCTCATTTTAAAAGAAAAAACATATAAAAGAACTATAAGATCTAGATGTTAAAAAGAGATACAAAAATCCTTCATTTTTCCAATAGTCATGTACTAATACAACTCCTTAAGTAGCGCATCATTCTTAAGTCACAATTATCAATGCATATGTCTAACTATGATGTTATGACATGTTGACTCATTACTCCTGGAAGATTTCACCATTTCAGCGATTAACCCAAGTACATCCCTTAACATAGTCGCACTCTATGATCTGACCATTCGGGGAGACTTGAATTAATCTAGCAGAAGAAGTGTGGTTTTATTGAAAATGGATAAGCATGGGTAATAGCTTACCTCGATAAAGCTTGCAAAGACCTTAACCTATATAGGAATTCACTCATTCAGCGTTAACCACCACGACAACCTCCAACACAAGGTTGAGGGCCTTCTTAGCACCCCAACTTACGTGTCTACTCACATTCCATGTCATTTGTCAATGCATGTATGTTATGATCATTCAAATCAATATCATATGTCATCACAAATTCATTCACCAATCCCAACATCATAAGATGTTGTAACATTATAGATTCACCATTCATATATTCATCACACTTATGAACCCACCTATAAATCAATAAGCACAACAAGACATTCCAACACCTTGAATTCTTGCAAACAACTCACCAAAAACTCATGAATGTGAATCTCATGATCTCATCATAAATTCAACTCAAATAATAAAATAACATCATCTCAACCACATCTCATATCATCATAAATTCATTAAGATCTCAAAATAGTGATTGGACTCAAAATGGCTCATCGGACTCAAAATGGTCATTGGACTCAAAACTGATCATCAAACTCAAAATGGTCATTGGACTCAAAACTGATCACTAGACTCAAAATTGATCATCGGATCCAAAATGATCATTGGACTCAAAATTATCACTGAACTCAAAACGATCATTAGACTCAAAATTGATCACTAGACTCAAAATGGTCACTGGACTCAAAACTGATTCATCAAACAAACAACTACCCAAATTTTAAAAGTCAAAACCTCAAATGCTCAAACTTCCATTTTTAACAACATGATTCATTTTCCAGCAACCTTGAAACCAATTCACAGCAACCTAAGCATAGAAAATGATAAAACTTCCCTTACATATATAAACCCAAGATGGTGACTCTTTGAAGAAGACAGGGAAAAAAAGTGAGCTTTGGGTCCAAGTGAGAAACTTCAATCCCACAACAACCACACTATACCAGCATCAACTCAACCCCAAAGCCAACCAAAAAAAATCAAAACCTCTTAAAACCAAACTTTTCCATGAAAGTTCATGGTCGCTCTAGGGAAAACAAAAATGAACTCAAAGAGAGGAAGAAGAGGAGATTATCTCACCTAGGGCCAGTCAACAACCACTGTAGGGAGGAGAAATAAGCTTTCTTTTGGCACAACACCAAGGTTCAAGGTTCTCTAATGGTGGTTTTTGGAGAAGAGAGTATTGTGAAGAGAAATTTGTTGAGAGAGAGAGAGTTTTAGCACAAATGAAGGTTTTAGGGATATATAAGGTTGAAAATGTTTCTCCTTCTTACACCTAAGTATTTGCTAAACTCACACCCTTTTCACTAACCATCACAAGCCTATCTTTCTCAAGAGTCAAACTCACTAAACACATACAAATATAAGCAAAACACCATCTCATCAATCATTAATCAATTATAGGAACTCAAATATAATTTCAATTACTATTATAATTTAATTAAATCACTTGAACAACAAATTATGAAAACACAACGTTACAACTACCATATGGTAGAGACTTACACTTGATGGGAAGATTGTTCAAGTGAGAGGTGAAGTCCCATATCGGGTAGGAATAGGAAGGTTGAGTACCATATAAGTGAGGATAAGACCCATAAACACGAGCCTTAAGGTTTTTGGTTAAAGTGTGGTGTCAAGTTCACTTATGTGGTTTGCTTGAGGTTCATTTGTGAAAATCTCCCCGATGTTAACCCCCCTCAATTTCACAACAATTAGTAATTGGTATCAGAGTCAATGGTTCGATGTGGCGATCGACTCAGACGAGTATAAGATGGTGGTGGTGGATCATGGACATAGGGATCCAAATGGTTAGACGAGGCCGAAGTAGTCACGATTAAGCTCTAAAAGCCACCATTGAATACTTGTGAATTGAAAATGGATTCTGCTTGAGAGGGAGATCACCATATGGAAGATACTCACACTTGAGGGAAAGATTGTTAGAATACAAGTGTGAGGTGAAGTCTCATATCATGTATGATTGAAAAGATTGAACATCATATAAGTGAGGATAAGACTTATAAACTTGAGTCATAAGTTATTGGGTTAAAGTATGGTATCAGGTTCACTTATGTGGTGTGCTCAAAGCCCATTGATGTAAATCTCCCCAATGTTTGCCCCTCAATTGCACAATATAATGGATTAAGGGGGAAATGGTATACACAAACGTGGATCTCATTTTTGCAATTAGCCTTGCTCTACATTTAGCTATAAATCATTAGGAATTTAATTCCTCAATAATATGTTTGACGATCACAATATTATTATCTTTTATTTTCAATGTAATCTTAATCCAGTAATTAATGAAAAACCTACTACATATTTACACCCAAGTTATTCTTATATTATACAACATGCATCTAAATGATTATTTGATTTGAGTATATTAAAGTAATTTTTACGAAAAAAAAGAGAAAGAGTTAAATGCCTATGCATAATTTAAAATAGTTTTATACTGTCATCCAATCATAAATCATTGTTTGAATTATTACAAGATAATTATTTTAAAAGTCAACAACTTATCATACATGATGGGATGTGATTATATGATTGTGTAAAACTTTTTACACTATCGGTGTATAATCCTTTTTCTCAAAATGATAATTTGTTTATCTTTTAATTTTATAATTTTAAAATAGATTTAATTAATATGCCATATTATAATGATATTACTACCAACATGCCATTGATCAGACTATAATTTCTTAAGCATGATCTCAAAATGGAAAAAAAATGTGTTAGGAAGAGAAATTTCATTAAAGGTTATCAATTATATTTTCCGAAGGAGATCATACTTTCTATTAATGTCATGATGACAAAAAAATATTTATGTGATTAAAATAAGCGTTTAGACCCTATAAAATGTGTTTTCTCATATTTTTTTTTTGTCATTGTGACATTGATACAAAGTATGCATCAACTTTGTAGATTATCAATCTCCACAGAAAAACTTGATTAACCGACTATCTTTAGTATGATTTTTTTAGTCACATTTTTTTCGATTTTACAAGATTTGAATTCTAGACTTTGTTTAAGGAATTTCAACCCAATTCTATTTGGACTAACAACATGTTAGTGTCTTCTCATTTGATTTTCTTAATGTGTTTAATCATATATCCTCTACATCACGGATCTTTTTTTGTGATGATGTGACTAAAAGAAGTTTTTTTAAAAGAAAAACAAATCCTATTTTTTTAATATTATGGATTAAAATAAAAAATAATTTAATATAAGAAAAACTTATATTATATTAAAAATTTAGAATTTATTCTGACTGAAACAATGAATGGACTAAAAGGACTAAATGGAATTTTTTTAGAGAAATTAGTAAGTTATTTTAGCATATTTTATTTATTTTATACAAATTAAACAAACCACTGTTCTCTAAAAAAAACAATTTTAAAAGAGTTTACAAAATGAATCTAAAATATTTCTTACAAGAACCAAATGAAGTGCTAAGAATAAAAAAAATATTTACCTTACATCTTTATATTTCGTTAACATCTAATGTTATTTCGACTATGTGAATTCTACAAATTTATCAAAATGGACCCATTTTTCTGAATACAGTCGTACCTTGCATAATACAGGTACGTAAACTTAAATGCTGATTCATGTATTGATTAAACAAAATGCTGATTCATGCTTGTCTAACGGTGTTATTATTACGCAAATGACAGAAATCTGCCTAGCATTACTCACTAGACAGATTTTACACATGTTAAATAATTGTTAAGTGCCTAAGAAATGATGTTATAAACTGTATCTAACTTTATAAAACAAGCATTCTTTCAATGAGAGTTTTCCCATTTATTAAAATGACAATTGCTAATTCAGAACACAAGCAATACTATATAAAATGAGTTATATTATTTTTATACACACTTTATATAACACCTAGTGCAATTTATTATATATATCTCTCCATTGTGTATCATCCATCATATCTTACACTTATTTTATTTTTCATACTTCTCTTTTAGTTGAACAGAAGTATTGTACAAATAAAATTTGTCAAGCAAAATGTTACGATTTTGACACTTAAAAGGTGTAACAATTAAACATGTAAAATTTCTCACCATACCACTATCCCAATAAAGAATCTTCAGGGTTGTTCAAAGGGTGAAACACAAAAGCTTGTAGCTACCGGTTGCAATCATTGCTTGGGCTCACACCCTCATTACCTGCCAAGACCAAATACTTGTCTTTCCTGGTCAAGTTGGTGCATGCAAATCCCAAAGCATTGCATATCTCATTTTGCACGAAATTGGCAACTTCAATCTTGGACTTTCCACCAGCTTGACATGTTTGGGATTGAGGTAACATCCCGAGAAATTTTATGAAATATGTAGGATTTGGATTCAAGAAGTGGAAAAAGGGGTCCAAACATTTATACCCACTAGCTGTTGTTCCGTAGAACATGCTAACCTTGACATCAACAGCCACAGGAACAATGTTATCGGTGAGCTCAGAAAACAAAGGACTAAACCTTAGCAAATAAGGTTCCCTACAAGTTGTTCCCTCAGGACAAACCACAAGGTTCCCTAGGCTCAGCATTTTGTCCATTATTTCTCTGTCCTTCTCTCTGTCTCTTGTTAGTCTTATAGTTCTGATGGGGGACACTATTTCACTCAATCTACTCAAGCTGTATGTGACTGCAGAAAGTGGTTTGCCTAAAACAATTGCAACATAAAGAGGGTCAAGCAAGGTTCTGTGATTGCAAACATAGAGCATCCCCTTTTGATTTTCTTCATAGTGGACCAAAGACAAAGTGCTCTGGGGTCTTGAAACTGTGGTTCTTGTTCCTGAGAGAGCCAATATTGGAGCAGACACATTAAGAGGTAATGCTATGCCTATTGTAAATCTGAAGAGGCTAAGAAATAATCCAAAGGGTAACCAAATGAACAAAGCAACAGAAGATGCAAGAGTTGGTCTGAAAGCCAATCTTCCATCATGGAAGATCAATGGCTTGGGGTACCTCTCTCTTGGAAGAACATGCCAATTTCTCCTCTCATCAGTTATGTAAAACTCCTGCACAAAAAAATAAAACTGTAGTTAGCAAACAGTTATTTAGATTAAACAAGACTTGAAATGTTTTTTTTTTAATATTAAAAGGCATGACGACATGAGTTTGGACATGAATGATTGAATCTTTTATATATTTTAAAAATGACCAAACCTTGAATTGTTGGAAAAGCTCCTCCTGGTCAATATATTCAACATGATTGTCTATAATACCAATACTGTTGTTGTTGTTGATGTTGCCCTCTTTAGTTCCTCCATTAACTTTATATGAAGGGATTTTAATTGGCTTCTTACTCTCAAAAACTCCCAAAAAGAAGCCACTAAAGGACTTCAATTCTCTTGCTATAACAGCATCAACCCCTAAATAGTCCTTGAGGAAATTTTCAACCATGACCCTTGGCAACTTACTAGATGCCACTTTTCTCTCACAACATATTACGGCCTCAAAGCCTTCCAATCCAACATCTTCTAAGAAGAACTTTGCCAGAACAGCTGATCCTGTTCTGAATGTGTCCTTTCTGAGGCCAAAGAAGCTCAAGAAAACCATGATCTTCAAACCAAGTTGGTTTTCACCCACCAACCACACCAAGGGGTATGAAAGAAACAAGATGAGAGATCGTAGTACCCCACCAGCTTCAAAAGCAACCAACATGAAGTAAGGGAACAATGAAGTGGATCGTAACAGAGTACCCTCAAAATTAAAGACTAGTGTTTCATTGTTTCCCGGTTTTGCTTTTTTCTGTACTAAAGAAATGGTTCTCATTTTGCTGTAGTTGGGGTTCATTGTGGATCAAAAGAAGGGATTTGATTTAGCTTTGCAGTTTCTGGCAGGCTTGTTAAGGCAAGAATTAATTAGGGATATATTTGTATACTCTCATAGCCAGAACACGCATTTCCCTTTCCTATCACTTCTGTTCGACAACTATAAAATATGTTGGCCACAAACTATACTCATAATTAGGAAACATAATTTCACATATTCAATTAGGTATGGTAATGGGCCCGAATCCGCGGGGTCTGCCCAGGACCATCCTGATTTTGACGGGAAAAACCCGAGTTGACCAGGATCGGGTTCAGATTTCTCCGATAGTCAAAGTCGGCTTCGGGGTCGAGGATAAGATTATTAATACCCAACCCAAACCCACCCCCAAACCCGTTCCGCTAATAATTAATTTACAAAAATATTATTACATATATACAACACACTAAAACATGAAAATATTTGATTAAATTTTATGCTAGTTTTGAATTGAATTTTATGTTGTTATGTACAATATAAAAATATGTTATGATTACTATTTAAAATTATATTTTTCATTATATGAAAAATTATATTTTTTTTATAGAATTTTATTAAACATGTCGGGGACGGGATGAGGTAGGAAAAACCCCAACCTTGTTGGAGGTGGGGATGGGATAAATCTAGACACCCGTTAGGTTTTGAGGGGAGAAATAGGGGCAGGGAAATGGGGAGTCGAGGGTGGGGTGGGGTAAGCAAAACCGGCGCCGACCCACCCTATTGTTATTCCTATATTTAATACTTTTAATCTGTTTATAAAACTTTGAAATCACATCATAACTACTTTTGATATTATTCTTTAATTAAAATTAGAATTTTATTTTGATGCATTTTTGTGGTATACTTTAATTTTATTAAGGATTAATTGCACTAGTTTCATTAAGTATGGTAAATATATGGTTTTAGTCTAAAAAATTTTAATTGTGCCAATTGAATCTCAAGTATCATAATTTTGCAATTTTAGTCCCTTAAAGTTTATAATTATGCAATTGAAACAACTTTTTTTGGAAACTAAAATTGTATGAGGGATCTAATTGGCGCAATTGAAATATAAGAGATGAAAATCCATTTATAATACCTAATGAACTCATTTGACACAATTAGAATATAAGAGACTAAAATTACATAATTACGGGACCAAAAGTGTAGTTAAGCATTTTATTAAACAATAACATTCAAAACATATATAATGTTATGTTTTTTTCTCTCATTTTTTTTTATCACAAGTCACATATATTCACAAATATCCATAATATTGTACTTATCTAATCTCTTTCGAAATATTTACCATGAGTATTATTATTATTACTACTATCATCATTATCATTATCACTATTAATTTTTTTTTATTATTATTAATGGGAAAGCACAAGACAAAAAGCAAGAAAGAATTAAGTAACTACCCCTAGGGGCTAAAAGGTTCCTAGAGCAACAGAAACGTACAACAAAGACAAATTGTGTATCTAATCCAAGGATCTGAACCATTAGCTCCAAGCTTAGCCAACTAATCCAAACTTTTGTTTCCATATAAGAAGTGCATAAGGATGAACATGAGGGACTCCTTCATTGATGAGTAACAATGCATTTTGAGAATCCGACTCAAGATGATGGAAGTGTAGCCAGTATCATACGCGATGCAAAGCCTATGATAAATAGCAAACAATTTTTCATTCAAATTAATATTTAATGTAAATCCACAATTATCATTACTAGTTAATCACTATTGTTGATGCTATATGAGTTATAAGATTAACGTGATGATGGTTGAAGGAAGAAAGAGAAAAAAAATTGTAGGTTTAAATACATTTATTTAACTAAAACTATCAAATTAACAACTATAATTAATATTAAAAAAAAATACTATTATCGATGTTATTACTAGCAAATGACCATTACAATGATCACAATTTTCATCATAGCCATCATATATTATTATTACTACTATTATCATAGTTATGACAACCTGATATACAGTAGGGAAAAAAGTTATCATAACCCATCATTGTCATTACCATGACATAATTATTATTTTTTTTTAAAAAAAAATCAGTACCATAGTCACTACACTTAATATCCTTGCTACAATAGTTATTAATTTTCATTATCATCACTATGTAAAGTCATAAAAGTGGATTTCATGGATAACCATGTTGTAAAATCACAAAATCCAAAAAATAAATAAAAGAATGGACAATAGAAACGATTGTTTTCGGTTTTCACATTCCTTAAAAATGCATACATAGTCTTATAAAAAAATGTATATACATCGTGGAAGTAAAAGGAAAGACAAAAATAAAAAGAAATAATTAACATGTTTGATGATCTAATTGAAAAAGTTTAAAAACTTCAGCAATAAACAAAAAGGTTATATTATTTTTTTACATATTGTCTAAAACACTATTTTTTTATATTTCTCTATCGTATTAACAATCTATGTCATATATTTCTTTTGTTATCTCTATTTATTATAAAAGATTATACAAATACATGTCTGCTTTATTTTTTATTTTTCTATTCTTCTGTTTTCAACTTCTTTTTTTCTGGAGAGGCAGGAAGGAATCTGAATCCCCATTTCAATGGCCTGGATTGACATCTTGTTGAAGTAACTTAGCAGAGGTTTAATTGTACTTTTATTCTTCCCATTTTAATATATTTCTCATTTTCATTTCTCTAGTATTAGTTAGATAGATTTAGCTCTCGTAAATGTTTAATTATTCAAATTAAGTCTCTTACCTTAAATTCATAGATGTTAATTAAAAAATATAAGGAAGGTGTAACATATTACTTTTTCAGACTAAAAAATTTTACGCAGTTCTCCAATTCAATCATAATTTATCATCTATGATAAATTTGTTGACTTTTAAAATAATTATCAAGTAATTCAAGCAGTGATTAGTGATTGAATGAAAATGTAAAACTGTCTTACAATGTCAGTGTAATAAGTCATCTAATCATAATTCATCATATATAATAAGATTGTTAACTTTTAAAATAATTCAAAAGGTAACTTGTGATTAAATGATAATATAGAACTGTTTGACACTGTCTCAATAAATAGATATAAAACTCTTATTAATTTTATATATAATAAAAATAGAAAAATGATTATGCATTGGCAGTTAAAATAATATTACACTGTTATCTAATCATAAATTATTATTTATGATATGTTTGTTGATTATCGTAAAATTATACTAATCATAATTTGTGATTATTAGATGATAATATAAAATTATTTTACATATCACCATTAAACTCAAAAAAATATATAAATATTTAGATAAACACAGGAAAACAAAATATAATAAATATAACTAAAATCATTTCTATTTAAATATTTAATATTTTTTTTCTTTGAGAATCTATATAAATTAATTAGTACTATATCACATTTTTATTATATATTTTTTTATCAATTATTGAATTAAATTTTATATGAAAGCCTAATTTAAATAATTAAAAATATGAAACTAAATATAAACTATTGATCATATTAAAAAAAACTAAAATATGAAAACTAAAAGTATGATTAAATCAATAAAGTATTCGTAAAAAAAAATTAATAAATGATGAGAATCCTGAAATTGCTTAAATACAGGGTCCTATGACCAAGAGTAGGACCAAACAGTCAGTGGATATCCTCCAACAAATGGTAGCAGACATATTTAACAAGGCCCAAGTGGAGAAGGATGCAGGGCAAGAGGCAAATGAATTACTAAGAATATTAATTGTTGCTAAAGGCCCATGTCAAATATGTTTTTTTTATTTATAATTTTTTTCGTTGTAATTTTAACCCAAACTTTTTTGAAGACCCATGTCTATTTCTATCTTTTCGCTTAGATACACTATATGTATGGATTTCATTTTCAATAGAATCACTTTTGGCATTTGATAAAAGTTTTGTGAGAATTTCTCTCTAGGTTCCTTGCTGAACCAATCTCAGACTTATCAAGGTAATCCTTATGGCGTCTACCCTGACTTATCTTTCTTCTCCGGAAGTGGCGTCATCCAAAACTGTGTAGCCTATATCAAGCGATATGCTCCTAGGAAGGATCACGTCATCTATTATCAGAGCTTCGACTCTTGATATAGGTTCTATCCTATCCAATTCTTTTTCTTTGTAATTTGTCTCAGGGTTGTGTTTTGTCCTTGTTTTGTTATTTGCGCTATTGTTTGTGTTCTTGTTTTCGTTCTTGTTCTTGTTTCTTTTAGATTCTGTGTCAAAAAATTTTTTTGTTTGATTTCTATTTCAAATTCTATTACAAATTCTGTTTGGGGACAATTTGGCTTACGGGAAGAATTTAGGGAGTAGGCTCTTGAATCTATTTTCCTCTTGAACGAATTGTCTAAATTATTCTAGACGAATTTGAAAAGAAAGCATTGTAAAAAAACGAAAAAAGGAAGGTTGCAGAAAGCTTGAAAAAGAAAGAAAGAAAGAAAGTGGGTGTTTGATCTTTGAATGTGGATTTGAGGCAGTCAGAAGAATTTTTTGGCAAAAAATCACAAACCAAACCCCTTTGGGAATTTGCCTAGGTATTCTCCTATGAATTATGAGCATTTTGACATATAGTAGGCCTCAAACGGACAACCGTAGCAAAAGTTATGACCATTTGAAGTTTACATGTCATCTTTGTTAATTTTGTTCTCTTCTTCTTTATGATTAAGTAGCTTCTTTGTTTCTTTTATTTGTTAGCCAAATCTGTTATCCAAATAAAATCTGTTATCCAAAATCAAATCTGTTATCCAAATCAGTTCTATTATCCAAATCAAATCTGTTACTGAGTCTGCGATAATTAAACTGTCTTTCCTATTATATTACCTTGTGTGTCTAATTTGATTCATCCAGGAATTTAAGAGGGAGTTGAGTGGTAAAAGGCAAGGGTGAAAAACATCACACAAAAGCCTATATTGAGAGCATCAAACACGAGTGAACTACCATAAAGAGAGAAACACGTGAGTAGAGTGTGATGAGGTCCTGTAACCTTTGTTTACATTACTACATAATTTTTTGTTCCTTAATTATGGCAGGAGATGGTGACGGTGGTGGTGAATATCATCAACTAGACAGATCTCAACGCTTGTTACTGGACGTGATGACTACACAAATGCAACGTTTGCTGAACCGTAACAATGAAGAGCTCTATGGACGTATAGAAGGACTAGAACACCAAATGAATCAGAATACTGGGAGACCTTATGGTAGGAATAGAAGGGTCAATGATAGACCGAACCGAATGAAGGGGCAGAACAGGATTAAGGGGGTAAAACTCAATATACCTCCTTTCAAGGGCAGGAGTGATCCAAATGCCTACCTTGACTGGGAGATGAAGATTGAGCATGTATTCTCCTGCAATAATTATACTGAAGAACAGAAGATGAAGTTAGCAACAGCTGAATTCTCAGACTATGCCTTTGCTTGGTGGAATAAAAATCAAAGAGAGATGATGAGAGAGGAAGGACGGGAGATAGATACATGAACTGAGATGAGAAGGGTTATATGGAAGAGGTATGTCCCAACTAGTTACAGCAGAACCATGCGATAGAAACTCCAGAGGCTATCCCAGGGAAGTTTGATTGTGGAGGAGTGCTACAAGGAGATGGAGATGACACTAGTGAGGGCCAACATTGAAGAGGAAATTGAGGACACGATGACTCGTTTTCTAAGTGGCCTAAATCCTGACATTAGAGATGTTGTTGAATTACATGAGTATGTGGAATTGGATGATTTACTGCATAAGGCAGTCTGGGTTGAACAGGAGCTGAAGAGGAAAATTGCAACAAGAAGGAACTCATCCAACAATTTCAACCAAAACTGGACCAACAAATCCAAGAAGGAGGGAGGCAACTCGTCCAATCCACATGGAAAGTCAGCGGTGTCTAGTGCTGAAACCAAGCATAATTCTACCTCATTATCCAACACCGGTACCAAAAACATAAAATGCTTCAAATGCTTAGGCAGATGACGTATTACTTCTGACTATCCTACCAAGAGGACCATGACCATGAAGGCAGACGGAGAAATCACCAGTGAATCTGAAATCAGTGAAGAAGAAGAGGAGGAAGAAGAGCTTGAGGAGGGAGCTATGCAAGGTGATATGCTAATGGTGAGAAGGCTCTTGGGAAGTCAGATGCAACCACTAGATGACACCCAAAGAGAAAATATTTTCCACACCAAATGCATAATTAATGGTAAGCTTTGCTTTTTAATTGTTGATGGAGGAAGCTGTACCAATGTTGCAAATTCCAAGTTAGTGTCCAAACTAAATTTGGAGGAAGCCATACAGACTTTAGTGGCTTAGTGAAGATGAAGAGGTAAAAGTGACTCAGCAGGTTGAGGTGTGTTTCACTATTGGAAGATACAATGATAGGGTGATGTGTGATGTGGTTCCAATGGAGGTGACTCATATACTGTTGGGAAGACCATGGCAGTATGACACCAAAGCAGTGCATGATGGCTTCACCAACATGATTTCTTTCCAGTACCATGACCAAAAAATTATTCTTAAACCTCTATCCCTTAGAGAAGCGTGTGATGACCAAATCAAAATGAGAGAAAAGAGTGAGGCACTAAAGATGAATAGGAAAAAGAAGAGTGATACACATGAGAGAAAAAGTGATACACATGAGAGAAAGAGTGATACACATGAGAGAAAATTTAATTGTTTGGGAAATGCGAGTGAAGAGAGGAAAGTGTTACTTGCTCGTGAGCCACTCTATCTATTATATTGCAAAGACAACATAATTTATACTGATAATTCTAATGAGTTAACTATTTTGGTTTCTCCTAATGTTGAACTCTTATTACAGGAATTTAAAAATTTCTTTCCCAAGGAGATTCCTCATGGACTGCCACCCTCAAGAGGCATAGAATATCAAATTGATCTCCTTTTATGAGCTTCATTGCCTAACAGGCCAACTTACAAAAGCAATCCCCAAAAGACTCATGTTGCTGATTAATTTTTCAAGGAAGTGGTACGTCTCCACGGACTACCAAGAAGCATAGTTTCAAACCGAGAAACCAAGTTCCTTAGTCACTTTTGGAGAACACTATGGGGTAAGGTTAGAACAAAGTTTCTCTTTTCCACCACATGCCATCCTCAAACCGATGGCCAAACTGAGGTAGTAAACCGAACTTTGTCTTCTCTTCTTAGACTATGATTAAAAAGAATATAAAGAGTTGGGAAGAATGTTTGTCTCATGTTGAATTTGCATACAATAGGGTTGTACATAGCACTAGAAAACACTCTCCATTCGAAGTAATGTATGGTTTTGACCCATTGACTCCTCTTCATTTGTTACCATTGCCTAACATTTCTGATTTTAAGCATAAGGATGCATTGGCTAAAGTTGAATATGTGAAAAGATTGCATGAGTAGGTGAAGGCTCAAATTGCAAAGAAGAATGAAAGTTATGCCAAGCAAGCCAACAAGAACAGGAAGGAAGTGACACTTGAACCAGGTGATTGGGTTTGGGTACACATGAGGAAAGGGAGGTTCCCTAAACAAAGGAAGTCCAAACTTCAACCTAGAGGAGATGGACCTTTCCAAGTACTAGAGGGGATCAATGACAATGCTTACAAGATCGATATTTCAGGTGAGTATGGAGTAAGTTCTTCATTTAATGTTGCTGACTTGACTCCATTTGTTGCAGGTGATGATTTTGAACATTTGAGGGCAAATGCTTTCCATGAAGGAGGGAATGATGAGAATCCTAAAACTGCCCAAATACAGGGACCTATGACTAAGAGTAGGATTAAACAATTAGTGGATACCCTTCAATAAATGGTAGTAGACATACTTAACAAGACCTAAGTAGAGAAGGATGAAGGGCAAGAGGCAGATGAACTACTAACAATATTAATTGTTACTGAAGGCCCATGTCAAATCTTTTTTTTATTTATAATTTTTTTCGTTGTAATTTTGGTCCAAACTGTTTTGAAGGCCCATGTCTATTTCTATCTTTTCATTCAGATACACCATATGTATGGATTTTGTTTTCAATAGAATCACTTTTGGCATTTGATAAAAATTTTGTGAGAACTTCTCTCTAGGTTTCTCGTTGAACCAATCTCAGACTTATCAAGGTAATCCTTGTGGCATCTACCTTGACTTATCTTCCCTCTCCGAAAGTGGCGTCATCCAAAACTCTATAACCTGTATCAAGCGATCCGCTCCTAGTAAAGATCACATCAATAAAGTATTGGCATCAATCATCTTCACAACCGTCTGTGTTTTCATTGTGACATGCACCTACTTAATAAGTGCCTCTTTTTGTTTTAAGCCTGCTCGTGAACACTATTCGATGCTAGTTGTTTTGTTTATGGGTTCCTTTAGTATATTTATTTTTGCCCTACTATGTGGGATACTTATGTTTAAAAACCATTCTTGTCGTTTTCTAAGTCTCTCTCAACAATATTGGCTACATTAATTTTTCTTTAAGAAATATATATAATATTTATGGACAAATGTTATCGATATTTATAGTCTTTTATATATTGATATTAAAAAGACAAGATGAAAAAAATATTTTAAATATTTTATGATATATTAAAACAAAATTTGCATTTCGTTATTTAAAAATTGAACAAAACCTTATTATATATATTTGAATGGCCACTCTTAAAAGTGGGATACGTACTTAATTAGTAAATTCACTCATTATTAGAAATTACACTTTCAACATTGGTTATTTAGGGCATTCTACATCGGCTCTAAAACCGATGTTGAAAGTGACAATGTTGAATGTATTATCGTTAACATCAATTTTGAATAACCGATGTTAACATAAATATGATAACAGTGTATGCATGACGAAAGTTGATGTTAATATATTACATTAACATCGGTTCTTCGAGAGAACCGATGTCAATATATAACATTAACATCGGTTTTGCTACAAAACCGATGTCAACTTTCGTCATGCATACACTTTTTTTGCTGTAGTTCTTTGTGTTTAACATCGGTTTTTTATGAAAACCGATGTTAATACGAAAACCGATGTTAATATATTACATTAACATCGGTTTCAATAGAAAACCGATGTCAACGTTGATGATGCATATATTTATTTGTTGTACGTCTTTGTATATAACATCGGCTATTTATAGAAAACCGATGTTAATGTAAAAAGTTAACATCAGTTATTTATAGATAACCGATGTTAACTTTTGTACATTAACATCGGTTATGTATAGATAACTGATGTTAACTTATGTACATTAACATCAGTTATGTATAAATAACCGATGTTAATATAGAAACGGTAACATCGGTTATGTATGAATAATCGATGTTAATGTACAAAAGTTAACATCGGTTTTCTGTATGATTGATGTTAAGGTTCATGTTGACTTCGATTTTTGTAAATAACCGATGTTGTTTACCATATTAACATCGATTTTTGTTAATAACCAGTGTTGTTTTCAAGTATTTTTTTATATATACTTTCTGTTTTTACAATAAACCCAAAATTGTACCTGTAAAATGCAATTTCAAGCCCAATTCACAGCAAATGGACATTTTATTCTGCTTTCAAGCAGTTTTAATGATAATTAACATCAAATAATTAATTTATCATAAAGAACAATCATCAAATGAATTCAATATTCATATTACATAAAAAATGTCAAAAATGTTAAACCAAAGTAAACTAAGCTAAAGATAATGTCCCTAAATCCTAGGTTTGATCTCTAACTCGGAGATAAACTGTGCCCACTGGATCCACAATGCCTTTAATCTGTCTGACTCCAATGGTCTAGGATCGTTAAAATACTGCATGATGAAATAAATCATAATAAGTTAATAATGTAATACAAATTATAAATAAATCGATTTTGTTTGAAATAAACTTACCGCTTCCCAATTATTCCTAAAAGTTTCTAAAATGATGGTGGACATCCAGTGCATCACACAGTAGTCGCACTCAGTACTTCCTTTTTGTCTATTACACTAAATACATAATGAAATTTGGATATTAATTAAACAACTAGTGTACAGACACATAAAGAAATATATATAAGTGGAAGTTTTATGTAAATGACGTACCTTGACGACAATCCACCTAGCAGGAGCCTTTGATTTAGGCTGTGGAGCATCATCAAGACCTTTTAAAGCACTGTTCCAGATGAGTAACAATTAAAAACTGGTGTTGTACGTTGAGGTATTTCAATGCAAATGTATTGAAAAGAACACTAACCTATTAATAATCCCCTTAAGGTAGTTGTCTGGCATATTATGCAATGAACAAAACCAAACAACTAGGTGTTCCTTGGGCAGGATGACCACCACCTGCCAGTGTCCACTGCAGTGGAGACGAATATGGGTTAGTATATTTGTAAACATTAATTAAATTCAGTTATTTTGTGTGACTTACCCATTTAGGTAGGCTCCAAGATAGACATCGTGTTTTGAACTCTGCATCGAAGTCTTTATGTAACTTTCAGACTCAAACTGTGATTGCCCAGACCTCTGAATGGACTGCGGCTCGAGGAATCCATAGATATCAGAATTCCCCGCTCGCATACGTGTTTCAGTGAGATGCCTGTTTATGTTAAGTCAAAGTTAAATATTTATGAATTGAAAGCAATAACTTAGGTAATTAAAAGTAATATAAAATGACTTACAGAATCCACAACTATAACATTGATATGCTGAGACATTGACCACCGTGTGCGATTTCGGAGAGGTCTTCGTGCTTTATGTAGAGCGGGAAATCTGGATTAAAGACCCTGAACACGGTGGCATCCCATCTAACCTGATAAGGCCTCAAGAAAAGCTCTGAGATGGTCAATGTCATCAGATAAAGCAGATCATCGACCTCCGGATCGGGCTTTGGAGGTGGTTTTGCCGGAGACACAACTACCTGTTCATGAAACAAAGTTAAATGGCCTAATTTGAGGCACGCTTAATGAATTAATTTAAAAAGAAGAAACATATAGTAAGGACAATAAGTATCGGCTGTGATAAAGACTTGACCAGATGTGTCGGCCAAGCAAGGAAGGTGTGAAGTTCTTGCCCCACTAAGGAAACCTCATCAGTGGGTACATGAACTGGAGCATCTGCATCTGTAACCTCCTCCACACTCACCTTTACTTTGCCAGGCAACAAAGGAGTGTTATGAACAACAGTGGATCCCTCAACAACTCTCCCCATGGCAACCAGGCGGGCATGATCTGCTTCTATGTACAAGTTGCACCTATCAGAGTCACCCGTCTCAGGATCGTTTCCCGAGGGATCAACATAACTCCCCTTTGTGCTTACTCGAGGACCGGAGGGACCAACCAGAGGGTCGAGAGGCGGTGCAAGTCCCTGAGATTGCATCTGGGACTGAATCTGGCTGAATGATGCCATGAGTTGCCGCGTCACTTTTTCTGTGATGGATTCCTCTAGCTGGTCCCTGATTTGCTAGGTCAACTGTTGCAATTCTTCGGGAGGCAGGGAGGAAGAGCTGCGGGATGTCCGTGGAGCTGATCCAAAGTATTGCCTGATGGTGACACCGGCTCCAGCAGCACGGACACGTCCAGGGTGCTCTAGACGTCCAATAGCAGCGGTGAGAACATCCTGACGTCCATGGGGGACAAAGGATCCCTGTGTGGACTGCTCCTCAAAGGAATCCTGCACAGAAAACACACAGTGGTACATGGCATTCACAAAATATTGAAATATAATTGTAATGGTTAGTTAAAAATGACTTACGATCTTCTCAGTGATTTCCTTTGCAGCCTCAGTCGTCATCTCCCCTGTTTTCTTCGTGCGGGCCATCTTCCACTTCACGTGGCGTTTGACCGGGGATGGAGGGTCGATGACGCCATCAACGCTTCCTGACTATGCAGCTTCCTCTAGCTTCTTCTTCGTCTTCTCAGCCAGGAGCTTCTGCTCCAAATAATCATAACCCCCACGAGGCAAAACGTAGGGGGCAATGTTCTGCTTCTGGATGGCCTGTGCCTTTTTGCGCACATCCTGCCAAAATAAAACAATAATCTTTCAAATTGCTAGAATGAAGTATAACAAGATAATGTTTTTTTAAAACCAAATTAAATGGCAAGGAACATACCTCCCAAGAAGGGTCTCTGCGAGACTGACAAAACTGGGCCCATTTTTCCTTGCTAATGCTGTATTTCTCACAGACAGTGTCCTCCACACCGTCCTGATCGGCTGCAAGGGCCCATTTCCTCGTGAGGTCTGATTTAAACTACCTCCATCTCTCACCCACGGTCTGAAGTAACTTCCTTTTCGTCCTATTGTCAGAAGCCTCTCGGATATCAAATTCTGCCTGACAACATCAAATAAAGTTTATTTGTTACAATAATTTATTTTTTGGCTATTAACTAAACAAAATCAAAAAAGAAAAGAAAAATACCTGAATACCTCAGCTACTATGTCTATCCTTGTGAATGGCAGTTCCAACTACTGAATTCAAGCCTCAAAGAGGGTTGAGACAAGGGAATCCTTTGGCCCCTCTTTTATTTGATTTAGTGGCTGAAGGCATGACAGGTTTGATGAGGGAAGCAGTATCAAAAACTGCTTTAGAAGTTTCTTGGTGGGGAGTAATAAGGTGCCTGTGGATGTTCTTCAATATGCTGATGACACTATATTCATAGGAGAAGCATCCATGGAGAATGTCAAAGTTGTGAAGGTTATTCTTAGAAGTTTTGAGTTGGTTTCTGGATTGAGAATTAATTTTGCTAAGAGCCAATTTGGAGCTGTAGGTCAGTTTGAGGAGTGGTGCCTTCATGTTGCAGATTACCTCAATTGAGCTTTGCTCCACTTTCCTTTCTGCTATTTAGGAATTCCTATTGGAGTCAATCCGAATAGAAAGGTGGTGTGGGATCCTATAATTCGGAAGTTTGAGGCTAGGCTGAGCAAGTGGAATCAGAGAAACATCTCCATGGCTGGTAGAATCACTCTTATTAATGTTGTCCTAACATCATTACCTTTGTTCTATTTGTCTTTTTTCAGGGCCCCTAAAGCAGTGATCAATAGGTTAACTGCCATTCAAAGACAATTTCTTTGGGGTGGTAACCGAGAAGGGAAGAATATTGCTTGTGTAGAAGCAAAGCTTCATGGTGAATCAAAGTGATTCAAAGGTGTTTTGATGATAACAATGATGATAACAAAAGATAATGACAAAGGTGATGACAAAAATCTCAAAGATCAATTAAAAAACAACTCAAGTGAATTAAGAACAATTCAAGAGTTCAAGATAAGAATCAAGAAGAATTCAAGACTCAAGAAGAAAGTCTAGAGACAAGAATCAAGATTCAAGGTTCAAGATCTCAAGAATCAAGATCAAGATTCAAGACTCAAGATTCAAGAATGAAGAGAAGACTCAATCAAGATAAGTATTAAAAAGTTTTTCAAAACTTTGAATAGCACATGAGTTTTTGACAAAACCTTTTACCAAAGAGTTTTTACTCTCTAGTAATCGATTACCAGATTGTTGTAATCGATTACTAGTAGCAAAATTGTTTTGAAAAAGTTTTCAAATTGAATTTGCAACGTTCCAATTATTTTCAAAAAGCTGTAATCGATTACAATGTTTTGGTAATCGATTACCAGTGCCTTTGAACGTTGAAATTCAAATTCAAATGTGAAGAGTCACATCCTTTCACACAAAAGCTTTGTGTAATCGATTACACTAATTTGGTAATCGATTACCAGTGTGGTTTCTGAATAAATCAAAAGATGTAACTCTTCAAAAGGTTTTTGACTTTTTCAAATTGGTTTTAAGTTTTTCTAAAAGTTATAACTCTTCTAAATGGTCTTCTTGGCCAGACATGAAGAGTCTATAAAAGCAAGGCTTTGATTTGCCTTTCAATACACTTTTTAAACTTATTCATACAATCCTTTACAAGCCTTGAATCTCTTTGAACTTCTTCTTCTTCTTTGTACCGAAAGCTTTATGAAGTTTTCTGGTTTTCTAAACCTTGAAAACTTGTGCTATTCATCTTTTCATTCTCTTCTCCCTTTGCCAAAAAGAATTCGCCAAGGACTAACCGCCTGAATTCTTTTTGTGCCTCTCTTCTCCCTTTTCCAAAAGAACAAAGGACTAACCGCCTGAATTCTTTTGTGTACCCTTTCTCCCTTGTCAAAGAATTCAAAATGACACAGTCTGAGAATTCTTTTGATTCTTCCCTTTCCCTAATACAAAAGTGTTAAAAAACTAACCGCCTGAGAATTCTTTTGTATCCCCATTCACAAAGTATCAAAGGTTTAGCAGTCTGAGATCTTTGTCTTAACACATTGGAGGGTACATCCTTTGTGGTACAAGTAGAGGGTACATCTACTTGGGTTTGACTGAGAACAAGAGAGGGTACATCTCTTGTGGATCAGTTCTAGTGGAGGGTACATCCACTAGGTTCAAAGAGAACAAGGGAGGGTACATCCCTTGTGGATCTTTGCTTGTAAAAGGATTTTTACAAGGTTGAAAGAAATCTCAAGGACCGCAGGTCGCTTGGGGACTGGATGTAGACATGGGTTATTGCCGAACCAATATAAAAACTCTTGTGTGTTTGTCTCCTTCTTCCCTACTCTTTTACTTTCCGCTATGCATTTAATTTTCGCTTTTACTTTCTGTTAAGATTCTCTTCTACTCCTCATTCTCTTAACAATTTAGTAAAAGCCTTAGAAGAGTAATTTTTAATTAGTTAAGGTTTAGGAATAATTAATTCAACCCCCCTTCTTAATTATTCTGAGGCCACTCGATCCAACAAGTGGTATCAGAGCCAGGTTTCTTAAAGTCTAACAACTTCAAGATTAATGGCCTCTTTAGATTCTTTGTCTTTCAAAAGTATTTTCAGGAATAGGTTACTCAAAGATCATGATAAAGACCAAGTCAACTTGTGTCTCATGACAAAATCTGATGAGAACAACAAAGAAGATTATGTAAGGAATAAGTGGTACATCGACAGTGGATGTTCCAAGCACATGACGGGTGATGTATCCAAATTCACAACTATTCCCCCCAAGAAAAGTGGACATGTTACATACGGAGACAACAACAAGGGTAAAATTATTGGAGTCGGTAAAATAGGTACGAGTTCTTCTACTCCTTTTGAAAATGTGTTGCTTGTAGAAGGTTTGAAGCATAGTTTATTAAGTGTTAGTCAAGTATGTGATAAAGGATATAAAGTATCTTTTGATTCTGAAAAATGCATTATTAAGCATGAGCATGACAAAGATATTGAACATATAGGTTTTAGAGAAAATAATGTTTACATGATTGATCTAAAACAAAAATCTGTAAATGATAGATGCTTTTTAAGTAAAGATTGTGATCCATGGTTGTGGCATAAGAGAATTGCTCATATTAACATGGATCATCTAAATATATTAATCTCAAAAGATCTAGTTATTGGATTGCCTAGATTAAAATTTGGAAAAGATAAGTTATGTGATGCATGCCAAAAAGGTAAACAAACAAAAGTATCCTTTAAATCTAAAAATATTGTTTCTACCACTCAACCATTGCAATTATTACACATGGATTTGTTTGGACCATCAAGGGTCATGAGTTTTGGTGGAAGTTACTATGCATTAGTAATTGTTGATGATTATTCTAGATATACTTGGACTTTATTTCTTACTCATAAGAATGATGCATTTAGAAGACTTGCCAAAGTCATTCAAAACAAAAAGAATCTCAAAATCATCTCCATCAGAAGTGATCATGGAGGTGAATTTGAAAACAATGATTTTGAAATGTTTTGTGATGAGTATGGCATAGAACACAACTTTTCTGCACCAAGGACACCCCAACAAAATGGAGTAGTAGAAAGGAAAAATAGAGCCCTAGAAGAAATTGCTAGAACTCTTTTAAATGACACACCTCTTCCAAAATACTTTTGGGCAGAAGTAGTTAACATCGCATGTTATATTATGAACAGAGCCTTAATTAGACTTATTCTTAAGAAAACCCCATATGAACTTTTTAACAATAGAAAACCAAACATTGCACATTTACATGTGTTTGGATGTAAATGTTTTGTTCTAAACAATGGTAAAGAAAGTCTAGGAAAGTTTGATGCCAAGGCAGATGAGGGTATCTTCCTTGGGTATTCCTTACATAGTAAAGCATTTAGAATATACAACAAAAGAACTATGACAATTGAGGAATCAATACATGTTACTTTTGATGAAACTAATATTACCTCCCCAAGAAAGGAGTTTGTTGATGATATTGCAGATACTTTGGAAGATACTCAAAATGAAGAAAGAAATCTGAAAAGAAAGAGAGATGATGAAGACAAGGATGATCAAGATGACACAGCACAAGAAAATGATAATCTTCCTAAAGAATAGAAAACTTAAAGAAATCATCCTCTTGACAACATCATAGGTGATATCTCAAAAGGGGTAACAACTAGACACTCTCTTAAAGATTTATGCAATAATATGGCATTTTTTTCATTAATAGAACCTAAAAATTTTAAAGAAGCTATTATAGATGACCATTGGATAGTAGCTATGCAAGAAGAATTAAATCAATTTGAAAGAAATGATGTATGGGAATTAGTAGAAAAACCTTCAGATTATCCAATCATAGGAACTAAATGGGTATTTAGAAATAAATTGGATGAAAATGGTATAGTAATCAGGAATAAAGCTAGACTTGTAGCAAAAGGATATAACCAAGAAGAAGGTATATGAAATTCTGATACAGAGGTCAGATTTCGTACCAGATGTCACGACATCACGCTTCAGAACATGGAGATTATATTTGACTGTATGAACAGATTAAACAAGTAAATAACACAAGAGAATTGTTAACCCAGTTCGGTGCAACGTCACCTACATCTGGGGGCTACCAAGCCAGGGAGGAAATCCACTAAAATAGTGTTAGTTCGAAGATCTAACAGCCACTGTTTACAACCTTCTCACCTAACCACTACCCGTGCAACCTCTACCTAAGAGCCACTCTTAGATATGAGAACCCCTCTCACTCCCTCTCAATCACTCTCCCGTGTTTACAATTAAATCGAATACACACCAGAGATTACTCTCTGAACAAAAGAGATCAACTCCACACACTATAGAGATCAACTCTACACACTCAGGTCCAACACTTGATGTTAGGGTGACATCAAGGTGGCTCACAAAACACTCAAGTCCCAAAACTCACAAAGTAACTCTTCAATCCCGGACTTGGTAGAAAACTCGTGCAGCCTTCATGTTTATATAGCAGTGTGCGTTTCTGGGCTGCAACAGCTTGCGCTGGATGAGATCTATCATTCTCCTGAAAAATCTGCACTTAAAGATCTAAAAGATCAAGTTTGATCTTTTAGTTTTTATCTTTAATCTTTAATCCCTGAACGAACTATTCAAGTTTGTAATTCGAACTTTAATTATCTTTTAATTCGTTCCTAGAGATAGATCGTCTAATCTGTTGCTAACTGCACAATAATCTGTTAAAGAGATAACAGATTTATGTGTCCAGTATTTTCGGGCCGGATGTCAGGACATCGTGTCCGACATCGTGGATCCTGCAGCTTCAATTCTTCATTTGACATTTTATCTTGCCTTGTGCATTGTGCAGCCCAATCTGATTCCTTGACATAACGTTGGACATCATGTGCAGCAACTCCAGCTTTCCTTCTTTGTCTAAGTGCTTATGTTTTAACAAAATTTTAGCCAATCTTTTAAAGCTCAGTAAAACTAAGCACTAACAATCTCCCCCTTTGGCAAATTTTGTCTAAAACATACTTAGACACTTCCTGAGCAGGTACGAGCAGTTATGCAAGTGGGATCAGCAACTTTCATTATCAGAGTAATCAAGCACAGCGGTATCTGTAGTGGCGACAGCAAAATTCTACAAGTTGCAAGTCGTTTCCAGGATGTCAAGACATCTCACGTGACATCAGCTTTCTGCTCCCCCTGTCTCCATGCTCTTACTGCTGTGAAGCAGTTCACTGCAGCATCTTCTATCAGCTACTAGTCTTTTCCAGGATGTCAAGACATCTCATGTGACATCAGCGTTCTGCTCCCCCTGTCTCCATGCTCTTACTGCAGCATCTTCTATCAGCTACTAGTAGTCACAGTAGCTTACATCAGTCATCAGCAGCAGCAATCTCCCCCTCAAGATCATATACATACAACTCCCCCTCAAAATCATGAATCATGCATACATCGTATCCTTCTACTCAAAATCATGCATCATACTACTATTGCATACATAGTATCCTACTACTCAAAATCATAAATCATGCATAATACTATTACTCCCCCTTTTTAGACAGAATTTGACAAAAGTAGAATGCATGCAAATATTACAGACCAATAGCAATCAATTGTTCAAAGGGACATGCCCCTATAACTAGTAAGAGTAAAAAGCAAAAATAAAGGTCTGATGGTCATGGGGTGGCTTCAGAATCATCATCATCTGATTCTGTATCCTCTGCTGCATCTTCTTCTTCCTCAGCAGCTTCTTCTTCTTCCTCAGCTTCTTCTTCCTCCTCAGCTGCTTCTCTATCATCAATGCCACTGTCTGAGAGTCTTGTGATCAGGCGTTCCAGCTCCATTTTCTTCTCTGTGGTGGCTTTGATGGTTGCTTCCAGCACCTTGCATGTGTCCTTGAGTTCAGCAATCAAGACATCCTTGGATACAGCACCTGAAGCAGCAGCTTTCCCTGATGTCGAGACAATGTCTGGGACATGTGTCCCCTCAAACAGTTTGTAATGCAGGGATAGAGGAGATTCTCTCTTCATCACAGAGTCAATGTTGTTTAAGATATTGGGATGTTGACTCAACATAATGCCACACAATACAGTTGGGAAGGCAATGGGTAATTTGACAGCAAAAGATTCTGAATGCTTAACAGTTTGATCAAAAATATAGTTTCCAAAATTAAATTTGGACTTGGTTCCAACAGCATACAGAAATTTACCCAAACCTGTGGCAACAGTGGAAGTATGATTGGTGGGTACCCAGTTTGCAGCGCCAATCCTATGCAGGATTGCATACTTCACACTTAGCTTCCCTGCAGAAAGCTTCCCTTTCTTTGGCCAATGCTGGACTCGTTTGGCAGTGATTTCCTTGGCAATTTGATGCTCAGAAACAGCAATATCCACCACTCCTTCAGTTGGTCTGCCCAGGTATTTGTTGATCACAGCAGGGGAGAATCTAACACATTTTCCTCTGACAAACACTTTCTGATACTCATCACTCTTTCTGTTTGTTATGTCAGAGGGAATGTTGACAATGAATTCCCTTACTAGACTTTCATAGCAATCTCCCAACTTGGTGACAGTCTTCATCAGTCCAGCAGCCTTGATGAGGTCCATGATCTCCTTGCAATCCAAGGCATTTCTTCCCAGTTCTCTTTCTAAAGCAATCCTGCGTTGATATACAAATTTCCACCTTTCAACATTGCCAATGGAGTGGAATGAGATGTTGTCCAATGGTGCATCAGGGACATTTCCAGGCACCTTTTTCCCTGATTTCTTGGCCCTCTTGATGTCGGGAACATCTAGTTCGACATCATCATCAGAATCGGATGAGGAAATTTCTTTCCTCTTCTTGGAAGGGATTGCAACTTTGCTCCATCTGGATGTGGTAGGAGTGATTGGTGTGCTCTTCTTCTGTGCCATAGTTTTGATTCGTCCAGACCTAGTAATGGGGGTTTTTCCCTTTCTGCTTTGTAGTCTTTCTGCAATGCCAGGTGCCAACTTGTTGGCAATGGGTTCCTCATCAGATTCTACTTCTTCTAGGTCAATGAGGTCACCTGGAGCAGGTTCTGGTGCCCTTGGTGCAGGGGTTTCCTCTGTGGCTTGATCCTCTTCCTCTGTTGATTCCTCTTTGCTGGATGAAGAGGGGACTTCAGCATTTGGGGTGGAAGATGTTGGAACATCTTTATCAGCATCAGGGACAGAAACATTTGGGGTGGAAGATGTTGGAACATCTTTATCAGCATCAGGGACAGAAGCATCTTTCAAAATGCTACTCACAATACTGCGGATTTTCTTATCCATCTCCGTGTCTACTTCCCTAGGACTTATTGCAAGGCTAGGGTTTTCAGAAGTCTTCACTCCCTGTTGTCGTTTGGGGACCAGTTTCTCAGGAACAGGGGCTTGACCAAGAATCATTCGTATGGGTTGGATATGGAATTCAGGTTGTTCCTGGTTTGATGGTGCTTTGGTGGATGATGGAGATGATGGTACAGAGGGTGAACCAGGAGATGAAGTTTCTTTTGGTGAGGTAGCCATGGAGAAGCAGAGCTTTTGGAATGGTTTCGTGAATTTCTGAGAGCTGTTGGGAAATGCTGAAGACGGGATTACCACGACAATATAAGTTTGAATGAGGAATGTAAAGGGACGTGTGAAGCAACGGTCGAATTTGTCTTGACCCAGTAGAGAACGCGCTATTAACGTTTGAGCACGTTCAGATAACAGTAATTGCTATAAATCCTCTAGCAGACAAATGCCCAGCTTGCCCCTCAGTTTTTCAAACTGATTTGCATCCAATGCCTTTGTGAAAATATCTGCTATTTGTTCCTCAGTGTCAACATGCTCCAGTGTGATAACTTTATCATCAACAAGATCTCTAATATAGTGATGTCTAATGTCAATGTGCTTGGTTCTGCTGTGTTGAACAGGATTTTTAGAAATATTAATAGCACTCAAGTTGTCACAGTACAATGTCATGACATCTTGTTCGACATTGTACTCCTTAAGCATCTGCTTCATCCAAACTAGTTGTGAACAGCTGCTTCCTGCTGCAATATACTCTGCTTCTGCAGTAGATAGGGACACACAGTTCTGCTTCTTGCTGAACCATGAAATAAGATTGTTGCCCAAATAGAAGCATCCACCAGAAGTGCTTTTTCTGTCATCTGCACTTCCAGCCCAATCAGCATCACAATACCCAACCAGCATTGAATCTGAACAATGACAGTACATAATCCCATAGTCACTGGTGCCATTTACATATTTCAGAATTCTCTTTACTTGATTCAAGTGACTTATCTTGGGATTGGCTTGATATCTTGCACAAACACCTACTGCATAGGTGATGTCAGGTCTGCTAGCTGTTAAATATAGTAAGCTCCCAATCATGCTTCTGTACAGACTTTGATCAACACTGGTGCCAGCTTCATCTTTTGTCAGCTTCAAGTGAGTAGGTGCAGGTGTTCTTTTATGGCTGGCATTTTCCATCCCAAACTTCTTGACAATGTTCTTTGCATACTTGCTTTGTGAGAGGAATATGGAGTCTTCCATCTGCTTTACTTGGAGTCCCAGAAAATAAGTCAGCTCTCCAACAAGACTCATCTCAAATTCAGATTGCATCTGTTGGACAAAATGTCGAAGCATCTCATTCGACATCCCTCCAAACACAATGTCATCAACATATATCTGTGCTATCATCAAGTTTTCAGCATCTTGTTTGACAAAGAGAGTCTTGTCAATTCCTCCCTTCCTATACCCTTGCTGAGTAAGGAACTCTGTTAGCCTTTCATACCAAGCTCTTGGAGCTTGCTTCAATCCATAGAGAGCCTTCTTGAGCCTGTATACATGATCTGAATGAGTTGGATCTACAAATCCCTTTGGCTGCTCCACATAGACTTCTTCATTCAGGTATCCATTCAGAAACGCGCTCTTCACATCCATCTGGTACAGCTTGAATTTGAGGATGCAAGCTACACCAAGTAACAATCTGATGGACTCAAGTCTAGCAACAGGGGCGAAAGTTTCATCAAAGTCTACACCTTCAATCTGAGGGTAGCCTTGAGCAACAAGTCTGGCCTTGTTTCTGGTTATAGCACCTTCTTCATTGGTTTTGTTCTTGAAGATCCACTTGGTGCCAATTACATTAGTTCCCTCGGGTCTAGGAACTAGCTCCCAAACTTCATTCCTTTTGAATTGCCCCAATTCTTCTTGCATAGCATTGATCCAGAACTCATCAGTCAGTGCCTCTTTCACATTCTTGGGCTCAATTTTGGAGACAAAGCATGAATTGGAGACAATCTCAATCTCCCTTGATCTTGTAGTGACCCCTCTGTTTGGATCTCCTATAATCAGCTCCTTGGGGTGCATCTTCTGGATTCTAATGGAGGGTTTCTTGTCAGGTTGGTTGATGTTTGGTTCATCTGTAGCAGAATCAGAGTTTTCTGCATTTTCTGCACTTTTAGCTGTATCTGCTAGATTGTCTCCCGATGTTCTGACATCTTCTTCGACATCCTTCTTTCTTGCTGGAGTTAGATCATCAACAACCACATTGATGGATTCCATCACAGTTCCGGTTCTGGAATTGAATACTCTATATGCTCTGCTGTTTGTAGAGTATCCCAAGAATATCCCTGCATCACTCTTGGGATCCATCTTTCTCCTTTGCTCTCTATCTGCCAAAATGTAACATGGACTTCCAAAGATGTGAAAGTGCTTGACAGTTGGCTTCCTCCCTTTCCAGATTTCATACAGTGTGGTTGGAGTCCCTCTTCTAAGTGTGACTCTGTTGTGGATGTAGCATGCTGTGTTCATGGCTTCAGCCCAGAGATTATAGGGAAGTTCTTTGGCATGAAGCATGACCCTAGCAGCCTCTTGCAAAGTCCTGTTTTTCCTTTCAACTATGCCATTTTGTTGTGGTGTAATGGCTGCAGAGAACTCATGAGTGATGCCTTCAGATGTGCAGAATTCAGTAAACTTGCTGTTTTCAACCTCTCTGCCATGGTCACTCCTGATTCTCTTGATGACACAGTCTTTTTCTCTTTGAAGTCTTAGACTCAACTCCTTGAATACTTCAAAGGTGTCTGATTTCTCTCTGATAAAGTTGACCCAGGTAAATCTGGAGAAATCATCCACAACAACATAGGCATACCTCTTTCCTCCAAGGCTTTCAACTTGCATAGGCCCCATCAAGTCCATGTGAAGTAGTTCCAGCACCCTGGAAGTGGTCTGATGTTGAAGCTTCTGGTGGGACATCTTGACTTGCTTTCCAATCTGACATTCACCACAGATTCTGCCTTCTTCTATTTTCAGATTGGGAATGCCTCTAACAGCACCTTTGTCAATGATTTTCTTCATGCCTCTTAAGTGCAGATGTCCAAATCTTTGATGCCATATTCTGACTTCATCTTCTTTGGAGGATAGACATGTGGAGGAGTAACTGGTTTCTTGAGGTGTCCATAGGTAACAGTTGTCCTTTGATCTGCTGCCCTTCATTAGAACTTCACTCTTCTCATTTGTCACCAAGCATTCTGACTTTGTGAAGTTTACATTGAATCCTTCATCACACAACTGACTGATGCTGATCAAGTTTGCAGTCAGTCCCTTCACCAGCAGTACTTTGTCCAGACTAGGAAGTCCATCATGGGCTAGCTTTCCCATTCCAGTGATCTTTCCTTTAGAGCCATCTCCAAATGTCACATAGCTAGTGGAGCAAGGTTCAATGTTCACCAGGAATTCTTTAACTCCTGTCATGTGTCTGGAACAGCCGCTATCTAGGTACCAATCTTCCTTAGCTGATGCTCTAAGTGAAGTATGAACAACAAGACTAACAGTCTTGTGTTTTGGAACCCACATCATCTTCCTTCCACTGCTGCTACTTTGAGTTCCATGATGTGGATGGCCATGTAAATGATAGCAAAAGGGCTTTATGTGACCATACTTGCCACAGTAGTGACACCTCCACTTCTTTCTTTTGCTCCTTTTCTGCTGCGTTCCATGATGTCAAGACCGATGTTGTGACATCGTGGCTCCAGTGCTGTTTTTGGCAGGAACAAATTCTGTCATGGTTATTCTGCCAGCAGATTTATGATTAAACCCAAGTCCTCTCTGGTTTCCAACATTCTTCCCAAGCTGTAGCATATCTGAGCCTTTATTCAGCATCTTTATTGATTTTGTCATGTTTTCCAGTTTAGAGTTCAGAAAACCAACTTCTCCTTTAAGCTCAGAGATCTCCTCTTCATGTGCCTCTTTCTCAGCCTCCAGATTTGCAATGACCTTCTTCAGTTGTGCTTCTTGCTGAAGGATCTTCTCACTTTTGATGCATAGTTCTCTATAGGATATAACAAGCTCATCAAAAGTGATTTCACTATCTGTATCACATGAATCTTCAGCAGATTCAAATCTCCCAGTGAGTGCATTCACATCTCTGTCAGAATCACTTTCTTGTTCACTCTCTGTATCATCAGACCGACATACAGAAAGTCCTTTCCTCTGCTTCTTGAGATGAGTGGGACATTCAGCTTTGATGTGTCCATAGCCTTCACACCCATGGCATTGAACTCCTTTGCTGTGACTGGGCTTTTCATCTGACCTTTTCTGGTATTCACTACCTTTCCTGATGTCGAAAGGGATGTTCCGGACATGTGGTTTCTGCCTCCTGTCCATTCTGTTCAGCACTTTGTTGAACTGTTTTCCAAGGAGCACAACTGCGTTAGTCAGACCTTCATCAGTATCCAGGTCATACTCATCTTCTTCTCCTTCATCATTGGACACGAACGCCAGATTCTTGCTCTTCTTTTCAGTCCTATCCGAGAGTCCTAGCTCAAAGGTTTGAAGGGAACCAATGAGTTCATCTACTCTCATGTTGCAAATGTCTTGGGCCTCCTCTATTGCAGTGACTTTCATGTCAAATCTCTTAGGCAAAGATCTGAGGATCTTTCTCACCAGCTTTTCATCTGTCATCCTTTCTCCCAAGGCAGTGCAAGCATTGGCAATTTCAAGAATGTTCATGTGGAAGTCATGAATACACTCTTCCTCCTTCATCTTCAGATTTTCGAATTTTGTAGCCAATAGTTGCAATCTGGACATCTTCACTTTGGAGGTTCCTTCATGAGTGGTTTTCAGGATCTCCCATGCATCCTTGGCCACTGTGCATGTGTTGATCAGTCTGAAGATATTCTTGTCAACTCCATTGAATAGAGCATTCAAGGCTTTGGAGTTTCCAAGTGCCAATTCGTCTTCTTCTTTTGTCCAGTCTTCTTCTGGCTTCAATTCATTAGTGGGCTTTCCTTCGGTGTCCAGCATCTTGGGATGTTCCCAGCCTTTGATGACAGCTTTCCAGGTTCTGCTATCCAGTGATTTGAGGAAGGCCACCATCCTTGCTTTCCAGTATTCATAGTTGGTTCCATCCAGAATTGGTGGTCTGTTCACTGGTCCTCCTTCTTTCTCCATGTTCATCAGAATTTATCTCCCTAGATCTCACTCAGTGATTTCGAGTGCCTGCTCTGATACCAATTGAAATTCTGATACAGAGGTCAGATGTCGTACCAGATGTCACGACATCACGCTTCAGAACATGGAGATTATATTTGACTGTATGAACAGATTAAACAAGTAAATAACACAAGAGAATTGTTAACCCAGTTCGGTGCAACGTCACCTACATCTGGGGGCTACCAAGCCAGGGAGGAAATCCACTAAAATAGTGTTAGTTCGAAGATCTAACAGCCACTGTTTACAACCTTCTCACCTAACCACTACCCGTGCAACCTCTACCTAAGAGCCACTCTTAGATATGAGAACCCCTCTCACTCCCTCTCAATCACTCTCCCGTGTTTACAATTAAATCGAATACACACCAGAGATTACTCTCTGAACAAAAGAGATCAACTCCACACACTATAGAGATCAACTCTACACACTCAGGTCCAACACTTGATGTTAGGGTGACATCAAGGTGGCTCACAAAACACTCAAGTCCCAAAACTCACAAAGTAACTCTTCAATCCCGGACTTGGTAGAAAACTCGTGCAGCCTTCATGTTTATATAGCAGTGTGCGTTTCTGGGCTGCAACAGCTTGCGCTGGATGAGATCTATCATTCTCCTGAAAAATCTGCACTTAAAGATCTAAAAGATCAAGTTTGATCTTTTAGTTTTTATCTTTAATCTTTAATCCCTGAACGAACTATTCAAGTTTGTAATTCGAACTTTAATTATCTTTTAATTCGTTCCTAGAGATAGATCGTCTAATCTGTTGCTAACTGCACAATAATCTGTTAAAGAGATAACAGATTTATGTGTCCAGTATTTTCGGGCCGGATGTCAGGACATCGTGTCCGACATCGTGGATCCTGCAGCTTCAATTCTTCATTTGACATTTTATCTTGCCTTGTGCATTGTGCAGCCCAATCTGATTCCTTGACATAACGTTGGACATCATGTGCAGCAACTCCAGCTTTCCTTCTTTGTCTAAGTGCTTATGTTTTAACAAAATTTTAGCCAATCTTTTAAAGCTCAGTAAAGCTAAGCACTAACAGTATAGACTATGAAGAAACTTTTGCACCTGTAGCTAGATTAGAAGCCATTAGGTTGTTATTAGCATATGCATCTATTATGAATTTTAAACTATATCAAATGGATTCCAAAAGTGCTTTCTTAAATGGTCTAATTCAGGAGGAGGTATATGTGGAACAACCTCCTGGGTTTGAAGATTCACAAAAACTAGACCATGTCTATAGAATAAAGAAGGCACTTTATGGCCTAAAACAAGCACCTAGGGCTTGGTATGAAAGATTAAGTAAATTCCTATTAGAAAAGATTTTTACTAGAGGGAAAGTAGATACTACCTTATTCATAAAAAAGAAGGATAATGATATCTTGTTAGTACAAATTTATGTTGATGATATAATTTTTGGATCTACTAATGAAACTTTGTGCAAGGAGTTTTCTATTGATATGCAAAGTGAGTTTGAGATGTCCATGATGGGTGAGTTAAATTACTTTTTTGGACTACAAATCAAACAAACAAATGATGGGATCTTCGTCAATCAAGCAAAATATTGCAAAGAACTCATTAAGAGATTTGGAATGGAAAAATCAAAACACTTGGCTACCCCTATGAATACAAGTTGTTATCTTGACAAAGATGAATCCGGTCAACCTGTTGATCCAAAGCAATACAGAGGTATGATTGGATCTCTACTTTACTTATCTGCAAGTAGGCCAGACATTATGTTTAGTGTATGCATGTGTGCAAGATTTCAATCAAATCCAAAGTTTTCACATTTAATGGCAGTAAAAAGAATTATAAGATATTTATTAGGAACAGTTAGTTTAGGATTATGGTATCCTAAGAATTCTTTATGCAACCTAGTAGGATACTCAGATTCAGATTTTGCTGGATCAAAAACAGATAGGAAGAGTACTAGTGGTACATGTCAATTCATAGGGTCTGCACTTGTTTATTGGAATGGCAAGAAACAAAATAGTGTAGCATTATCCACAGCTGAAGCAGAATACATTTCTGCTGGTAGTTGTTGTGCACAGATTTTGTGGATGAAACAACAACTATCTGACTATGGAATAGTATTAGATCACATTCCTATAAAATGTGACAACACAAGTGCCATAAACATATCTAAAAATCTAGTTCTTCACTCTAGAACCAAGCATATAGAAATTAGGCATCATTTTATTAGAGATCATGTTCTAAAAGGTGATGTTGTTTTAGAGTTTGTAGATACTAAAAATCAACTTGCAGACATCTTTACAAAACCACTAAGTAAAGATACCTTCTATAACATTAGAAGAGAATTAGGACTAATAGATGTCAGTGATTTATCAAAATAAATCTCTATATTACTATGGTATTTGAACAATTTACTATTTCCCTATTTGCATGGTATGTTTGAACAAGTATGTTATTTGACTATATGGATATCATAGTTAATCTATTTATGATTGTTGCTTCATGGTTCTTACTTCATGATTTGATTGATGGTTTTTCATGAATGCTGTATGAATGTCTAGTTATATTTGCATACTTAAATTTTGATACGTACTTTGGCTTTTTGTTGATGCCAAAGGGGGAGAGAAATGGGATTAAATCAAGAACTCACATGAGTAATTAATTTATTTTTAAGATAAGCATAAATTCAAAAACAAAGGGGGAGAATTTATGAGAGTGATCGACTAGGAAAAAGTGTGTGTGTGTTTCTTGATTTCAGAAGTTGTCATCATCAAAAAAGGGGGAGATTGTAGAAGCAAAGCTTCATGGTGAATCAAAGTGATTCAAAGGTGTTTTGATGATAACAATGATGATAACAAAAGATAATGACAAAGGTGATGACAAAAAGCTCAAAGATCAATCAAAGAACAACTCAAGTGAATCAAGAACAATTCAAGAGTTCAAGATAAGTATCAAGAAGAATTTAAGACTCAAGAAGAAAGTCTAGAGACAAGAATCAAGATTCAAGGTTCAAGATCTCAAGAATCAAGATCAAGATTCAAGAATGAAGAGAAGACTCAATCAAGATAAGTATTAAAAAGTTTTTCAAAACTTTGAATAGCACATGAGTTTTTGACAAAACCTTTTACCAAAGAGTTTTTACTCTCTAGTAATCGATTACCAGATTGTTGTAATCGATTACTAGTAGCAAAATTGTTTTGAAAAAGTTTTCAAATTGAATTTGCAACGTTCCAATTATTTTCAAAAAGCTGTAATCGATTACAATGTTTTGGTAATCGATTACCAGTGCCTTTGAACGTTGAAATTCAAATTCAAATGTGAAGAGTCACATCCTTTCACACAAAAGCTTTGTGTAATCGATTACACTAATTTGGTAATCGATTACCAGTGCTGTTTCTGAATAAATCAAAAGATGTAACTCTTCAAAAGGTTTTTGACTTTTTCAAATTGGTTTTAAGTTTTTCTAAAAGTTATAACTCTTCTAAATGGTCTTCTTGGCCAGACATGAAGAGTCTATAAAAGCAAGGCTTTGATTTGCTTTTCAATACACTTTTTACACTTATTCATACAATCCTTTACAAGCCTTGAATCTCTTTGAACTTCTTCTTCTTCTTTGTACCAAAAGCTTTCTGAAGTTTTCTGGTTTTCTAAACCTTGAAAACTTGTGCTATTCATCTTTTCATTCTCTTCTCCCTTTGCCAAAAAGAATTCGCCAAGGACTAACCGCCTGAATTCTTTTTGTGTCTCTCTTCTCCCTTTTCCGAAAGAACAAAGGGCTAACCGCCTGAATTCTTTTGTGTCTCCCTTCTCCCTTGTCAAAGAATTCAAAATGACACAGTTTGAGAATTCTTTTGATTCATCCCTTTCCCTAATACAAAAGTGTTAAAAAACTAACCGCCTGAGAATTCTTTTGTATCCCCATTCACAAAGTATCAAAGGTTTAACAGCCTGAGATCTTTGTCTTAACACATTGGAGGGTACATCCTTTGTGGTACAAGTAGAGGGTCTTGAGCAGAAATATAATCAGTTATTTCTTATTAGTAGACAGCAAAAAACTCTCATTTCAATGATGGGCAATTTTACTCAGGATAATTGGAGGTGGGACATGAAGTGGAGGAGGAACTTATTTAATCATGAAAATGATTTAGCTGTGGATTTTATGGAGGAAATCACTTATATCCCTATTCAGAGACATGTTAAGGACACCATGTTGTGGAAGGCTGAACCTAGTGGTGCATACTCAACCAAGTCAGCTTATAGGTTAATGATGAACCCTAGTACACCAGGTTCAGATGGGAAGACTTTCAAGATTATTTGGAAGTTGAAAATCCCCCCAAGGGCTGCGGTTTTTTCTTGGAGGCTTATTAAAGACAGACTCCCCACTAGGGATAATCTTCTAAGCAGAAATGTGGTTATCCAGGAAGCTGTCTGTCCTCTGTGTGGTTTTGTGCAGGAGGAGGCGGGTCATCTCTTCTTCAATTGTAAAATGAAAATAGGTTTGTGGTGGGAATCCATGAGATGGATTCAGGTAGTAGGTCCTCTTCCAGTTTCTCCAGCAAGCCACTTTGCTCAATTTTGTGAAGGTTTTAGTGTAGCAGTAAATTATAGTAGATGGTGTGGGTGGTGGATTGCCTAACTAGCACTATATGGCAGCATAGGAATCTTCTGATTTTCCAGGGCAAAAGTTTTGACTCCTCTAAAGTCATGGAAGATGCTCTATTTCTAGCTTGGTCCCGGTTAAAGGCTAGAGAGAAAGACTTCAGCACTAGTTTTAACCATTGGTCTACCAATATCTCGGATTCCTTTGGTTAATCTGGGTGGGGTTTCCCTGTACCTGGTGGGTTAGCTTGGGATTTTTCTATTTTGGAGGCCAGCACCTTAGGTGCCTTGTATTTTCTTTCAACCAGTACCCCTGGTACTGTTAAGTTTATCTAATAATATATATTTTCTGCCTTCCAAAATAAAGATTCTAAATTCGAAGTATGGAGGATGGAGGGCTCTAGATGAAGGAACATCAGCCACCAATGAATCCATATGGTGCCAGGATTTATAATTTTGCCGATAAAAAAAAATCTATGCAATAACTTAGCCATGAAGCAAACAAACTCTGGCATGGCACAAATGACAAAATTCCCGGCAGCTACCTACAAGGATTGATCAAAACCGAACAAGGCCAACACATGACATATTTTTAATCCAATCAGTACACTAATGGAACGCTATGAAACCTTAGAGCTGCAAGGATCGATCAGAACGAAACAAGGCCAAACACTAGGTGTTCCTACATATGAAACCTTACATAAACCAGAAGCTAAACGAGCAAGTAATTGATCTAATGTACATAACCATTCAACTCGCTGAAGGAAAGTTTGCTAATGATAAAAATAAGCAAAACCACCAAAAAATCTAGCAACTCTTACCAGCGCAACTAACCGTAGACCTTAGTCATTAAACATTCGAAAGAAGTATGCAAATAATACTGCTATGAACATCACTAGCTAGAGGCTCACCATGCAGTAGGCATAATCATCATTCGTATTTCATATTTTTAATAGAAGATAAAACACATTGCCTAGGAAGAAAACTCATTCTCAATCAGTCAACCACTTTGGAAAAGTCATGGACTATTGTGGGAAAAAAAAGTGATAGAACCGGTGTCATTGAAAAGCATATGGCATGGAGGGTGGGGTTAATAAATCAAGCTTTATCAAAAAAGAACATTTATGAACTAAGGACCATAAAAGTGTGCCTTTGACATAGAGAAGCATCTATGTAGCCTTTATGAAAGTGTATATATTTATTCAAATATACAAAGCCACACACACAAAAGGATGTATCATACACACTAAAATTTTTAACTGCATTGCCAACTTCTCCTAACAGTGGACCTAGTAGTTAGTTAAGTGGCTATTGATTAGCCCACCACGGCAATAAAATGCAACTTTATCTTCCATCAAAGTGTACTTAATTCTTTTACATACTATTAGCCTTGATGATAATGATCAATTGAACCAAAAAACAATTTGTTTATCACTATATCTGACCCTAGTCCTACATATAATTGAATCTGTTACAATTTTCCCTAAAATAGGCTTACTACTGCTTATGCAACATCATATTTATGCTATGGTAACTTAATGCGTTCAGGCACCACAGTATAAGTTATATATCAAACAAATTTATATAGAAGGCATTTGGAAAATTTGTGACATACTAAACAAGTGCCCCAAACTCCAAAATAATTGCAAGAAGTGTCAGTAACTTGTTATGAACCTGCTTAATGCAAAATAATGAGATAGTGAGCTAAATTACTCACAATAATAGGATCCTTATCACTAGTTATCTCTACTGGTCCTCCAAGCAGTCTATAGATTTAACAGAGACAAACTTCAACATGTTTCCTAAGTAAACTACAAATGAAAAAGGGACCAAGCTTACCTCAAACCCAAACAGTGACAATGGCAGTGAGATCTAACAAAATGGCACGAAACTTTAAGCTTTCCTTGTGCCTCAATCAGCAATACTGCAACTGAAGACGTATTATTATTATTATTATTATTATTATTATTATTATTATCATCAATAAAACATGAACACCCACAACAACTTAGCATACACGAAGTTGACCTACGTACCTTGCGGAGAAAGCTTTGAGCTTTGAGCACCCACGAGTGTTTCAGCACCCTAGTAGCAACAGTGTATGTAGGGTTTTCTTCGAGTGAGGACAATGTGGGTTCTGTGGGGTTCGAGCGAGGTCAATGTGGGTTTTCCGGCAGTGTAGGGGGTTCTGTGGGTTCCAGCGAGGACAATGTGGGTTTTCCGACAGTGTAGGGGATTCTGTGGGTTTGAGCGAGGACAATGTGGGTGTCGAGGGAGCGGTTTCCGGCAGATCTCAGGCGGGAGGAGAAAGAGAAGAGTGATTTCAGGCAGGAGGATGACAAAGAGAAGAGGAAGGGCAAGGTTTTCGAGCGCGCGCGGCTTGTGAAATCTCAATTTTTAACTTATAAACATAACAACATTGGTTTTTTATGGATAACAAATGTTAACTGAATATAGTTAACATCGGTTTTGTAAAAACCGATGTTAACATCAAATACATTACATCGGTTTTTTAACAAATCGATGTTAAAATCAACTCCTTAACATCGGCTTTCTCAAAACCGATGTTAACTCTATGAAGTTAACATCGGTTTTGCCGAAACCGATGTTACCATATTCATCTTAACATCATGTTAACATCGGTTTTTTAAATAACCGATGTTAACATGAAGTAGTTAACATCGGTTTTGCTAAAACCGATGTTAAGTAACTCCATTTAATTACAAAAATGTCACTGCGCTTTCGTTAACATCGGTTTTAGCAATAACCGATGTTAATAGGGCGATGTAGAAAGCCTTTTTTTTAGTAGTGACTCTCTTGTACAAGAAGTTATTGTAGAAGTTTTTTTTTGTTAATGAAATTTGTTCTCTTTCTTAATAAAACTTGAATTGTATTTCTATTTCACAAGCTATCAATTGAGTAATTTATTGGTCATACTTAGCTCGAAATTATTACACAAGTCACTGACTAAAATTACATTATGTGTTACCTCTATTATGTAAAATTTGATTAAGTTATGGAAATCAAATTTTAATGTAATAGCTTGAAGAAGAAAGGAGGAAACCCCTCAAAAACAAGCAGAATAAGAAAAAATTTGAAAAATTTGATTGTGCACTTGAAAGAACTTATTTCGATTGGAATTGTTCATTTAGATAATTTCATTCATACATGCATGATTGGAAAGCACTAAAGAGTAAATTATTTTAGACAAATCCAAATACCAGTTAGCTAGCATGGTTACTGATATTAAATCACTTTATAAAGGAATATCTTTGTACATAATTACTTAATTCGTCAAAATACCAACTCACTTACCATAGAAATTGACAAAGGTTCAACAGATCATCGTGTATGTATTCACTTCCCCACTTTTATGAATTCATGTCTGTTAATTTTATTGTGCATTTCTAAACTCTTTACTCTTTTCAACCTCCATTTCTTCTCAAAAATTTTCTTTTCTAATTCCTATTTCTTCTTATTATTAAAATTACTTACAAACTAATTATTGAATCGAAATCACTTTTATCAAATGTTATTCTATTATCTTATGAATTACAATCTTATTATAACTAAAATGAATATATTTATTGAAATTATTATCGTAATTTGCATTAAATATTAAATTGTTCTCTATTAAATTAAAAATTATAAACTTGTTTGTTTATTCAAAAAGAACTAATAATAAAAAATTGATGTTTATCATGTAATTTGTTCTTCAATATCTAAGAAAATATACACGTGTAAAGGAGATTAAAGAAACTAGAAACTAGTAGCTTTTTTTAAAAAAAAATAAATAAAGAAACTAGTAAGTATCTGAAAAGGTGGGACAAGATTTCAAGAGTAACTTGGTAAAGTTAGTCATTTTTTTTAAAAAAATATGAAAGGTGAGACAGCTGATACAATAGAGGGTGTAATCTCAATTAGGTTGGCACTACCCCTAAAGATCCTAGCTGCTCACCCAATATATACTAGATAAAAGAAGAAGAAACAAAACACTAGGGGAAGCCAAACCAAACCCAAGGCAAAGAAAGTTATGTTATTAGCACAAAAGTTTGCCTTGCGGTATATATGAGAAATCTTGAAATTGAAGAAAGAGGTTAGCTTTATACAATTTAGCCAACGGTTATGCAAGGACCAAGGAACCATAACCGGGGTTACTGAAAACTTGCACAAAAAGAGAAAAATCTGATTCCAGCCATAGGTGACTCCAAGCATTGTCTCGAGCAGCTTACATGGCTAAAATTGCAACCATGATTTCTGAAAAAACAAAAAATAAAGCAGATTGGATCCCAATGTGATGGGCAAAAAAACCCTTAAAGGAGGCTTTACTATCAATAAAAATACCTTCGCTACCCGTTAGGCCAGGATTACCTTTAGCAACTTCATCTGTATTACATTTAATCCAGGGGTCAGGAGAAAGCAACCAATCATTCTACTTAATATGAACCTGATAGGAAAAAGGGTGGCTAGTAACTGCAAACGACTTTAGAATGAAGAAATCAAACAATGAATTTGACATAGTGCCTTTAGAAATGGTACCAGCTATATGAAAACCCAATATGATGCTATTAATGATGTTGTGAAAAGAGATGGAGAGATTCTCAAGTATGATCTTGTTACGCCTGATCCAGAAAAATAAATTGAGAAAGAGATGGCTACCAAGATAATGTTCTGAACATGGGAGGCTCTTTTGATGAAGCAAAAGGAAACCAAATCAAGCATAGATGAGAAAAGAAGAGGGTTGCCTACCAAACTACTAAGCCAACTCCACACCTGTTGTGCAATAGGGCAAGACACAAAGAGATGATTAACATTCTCACAGCTTTTCCATCAGTTCACACAAACATAAACCAAATTTACCCCTCTTTTTCCCAAATTAGCCCAGCCAACAACATTAGTTTTCTGGAAGAGGAACAAGAAAGCATCTTTGCTAGAGAGACTTCTATTAGGAACAGTTTACCAAAAAAAACTTTATCAATACCTTTGTCTAAAGGGATGACAACCTGACTAATTTGATAAGCTAAATCCGTAAACAAAAACCTAAAAGATTCTGGCAAATTCCAAGCATCATTCGCCCAAAAATAAAAAACTGAAGCTTTTGAATCTTTGTGCATGTGGGAAGGAATATTAAGAATGTCTACAAAAAGACTATGGAGTCGTTTGTCCCACCAAAAATTCACACTCCCATTCACAACCAGCGAGAGTTATCAATAATAGTACACATATGGCTTTTGATCCCATTCCAAAGAGAGGATCTTATATGGAAAGGAATGTATCGGTGGTTTCTATAAGTTCTGGCCCTAAGCAAATTAGCCCAAGGAAGATCAAAAGAGTGAAGATTTAGGCCATTGAAATTGATATATGTGAAAACTATAAGCAAGCATGCTATGGATGACTGACTTGACAAGAAAAACCGTTCCAGTGAAAGAAAACAGCTTACCTGTCCACGTTGCTAACTTTGCTCTATTCCTATCCGCCAAAGGTTGAGGATTAATCTTCAAGTGTTTACCTTGAAACAGAGGAACACCTAGGTAATTGAAAGGCATAAAAGCATGGCAGAAACCGAAAAGTGAGGAGAGGTCTGCAATACGGTTTTGACAAATGCAACCTGAGTAGAAAGTTAATTTTCTTTTGTTCACCCTTTGACCTGATGCCTACCCATACAGATCAAAAAGCTTCATAACATTGCGGACTTTAATTTTGGTCCCTCTGCAGAAAATGATAATGTCATATACATAAAGCACATGAGAGGGGGTCTAAAAAGAAAAAGGACTAGCCATGGGAGAAATCTTCCCTATGGAGACAAGATCAGAAAGACGACTACTAAGCCCCTCCTCCACAATGCAAAACAAAAGGAGAGGGGAGAGAGGATCCCCCTACCTCACCCCTCTTTCACAAGAGAAATAGCCCATAGAAAAGAGTCAAAAGCTTTGCGAATTTTGATTTTAATAGCCAAGTTCCCTCCCATTGTCTTCTTATTAAGCAAATTAATAGCTTTAGAGGCAATACTAACGCAGTCAAAGATGGTCCTTCTTTAATGAAGCCCTTTTAGTTCTCAAAAATGATCTTAGGAGCAATCTCAACAAACCTGTCAGCTAGAACCTTTGTAATGATCTTGAATTAATAATTAGAAAAGGCTATAGGCCTAAAGTCTTCCACTCTATTCTTCAAACTTGGGAATGAAAGAAACCACATTAGAATTCAAGGAGGGGAAGATCCACCCTTACTGAAAAAACTGAATGGTGGAATTATATACATTAGAAGCAATTATGTCCCAATAGGTTTGCTAAAAGAGACCACTAAAACCATCAAGACCAGGGGAGCTATCTTTGCTCATATTGAAAACTGAATGCCGTAGAATTCTTGATTTCTTTTAGCAGAACAAGTCTTTCATGATGAGGACTTGCTGCAAGGAGGAATGAGCCTTCTTTTCCTCATCAATCAAAACATCAAAACTCCCCAGTTGGTCAATTTGAAGTTGGACCTTGTTCAAATGATCATTGCCTCAGTAACTTTTAGATGGATCTCCCTAAACTCTTTTTTGTTCCAATCTTTAAGAACTGACTCCAGGTTTTCAACTTTTGAGATAAAACAAACATGGGACATCCAATAAAAGCGAGCTCCCAAAATCTAGCAATAATACAAGAGCATTAGGGATGAACTAACCACATGCTTAAGAACTTAAAAGAGAAAAGCTGAGTAGAGGAAATATGACTCAACATAAGAAGAAGCAGATGATGATCAGAGCAGTACCAAGGGAGAGAAGTACAACTGATTTGATCCCAGAAGGATATAAAGTTCTCATTGCAAATAGCCCTATCCAGACGAATGTCAACAGCAATGTGACCTTGTCTCCTATTTGACCAGGTGAAGAAAGGACCAGAGGAAGGAAGATGAGTCAAACAACAAGTCTCGATCCAAGCAGGTGCAAGAAAATTGAGAAGGGATAATGCACATTCTTTTCTCCTGAGCACCCAAGATACAATTGAAGTCCCCTGTGAAGCACCAAGCTCCAATGTATTGGGATTGGAGGGAAGTCAAGTCCAGCCAGAGCTGTCTGCGAATGATATGCGAGGTGGAAGCATAAATAGCTGCCAAGTAAATCACATGATGATTCACTAAAATAGAACAAACAACAAACTGATTAGAGCAGGAAATAAAAGATATGTTCAAATTGCATTTACAAAGACACCAGATATTGGGGATAAGAGGAAGTCTGGTATTGAAGGCAATGAACTTCATTTGTAGTTGGTCCCAGAAGCTAATATGAACTGTAAAGAAATCAGTCATAGGCTCTGACAGAAAAAAGATATATGGCTTGTGAATGAGGAACAAACTCTTAAGAGTTTGTCTTGTTTCGAGATTAGAGAACTCCCTAACATTACGTAGAAGACTCTCACAAGGACAAAACTTTGGGGACTGTCCCTGAGCAAGTTTTGATTCTCACTTCCTCTGCTGAATTTTTGGATTTTCCCCGCTTCTTCATTTTTCTTTTTTCTAGACTTGGAGATGACCTCTTGATAGCTTGTAGTAGGCTCAACTTGCACATCCTACAAAGCACTTAGGTGTAAAGAGTTGTCATCTTCCTCGGCCTTGTCCGCCCAAAGATTAGAGACAATCTTCATGTCTTGATTGACTCTATCATCTTTCCCTGAGTGAACAATATCATCATCCCAAGTTAAAGAGACGTGGTCAGTTTCATCAGAAACATAAACAAGGGTTGTGTGAGCTGCTCCTTATGTGGCTCACTATCAAAGACTTCCTTATTTGGAGGCATGTGCTTTGGGTTGTGGCTAGGAGGGTTAGAGCTTTCAGCCAATTCCTCATCGACATTGGCTTCGTCACCTCCTTCCCCAATAATTGGGCAATCAACGTGTATCTCTTCCGCATCAGAAGCAACATCCTTGATTAATACATTAACTTCAATTAAAGCCTTCTTAGAGTTGCCCTCAACAACATTCTCTTTTGGCTTCTATTTCCCTTCCTCCCTCTCATGAGGTTTCTTGGGATCCTTTGTTGCCCTTCTATTGCAATTACTTGCTACATGACCAATATGCCTAAGAAAAGATAGAAGTTAGGGACTTTTCATATTCTATTTTAACAAAAAATGCATCAATGTGCAAGAGTTTTGAACAACAAAAATGCTAAGGTAACCAGGGTAGCAAAACAATTACTAGAGAGGTTAAAGTCAAATAGTAAAATGTCCAATAGTGAAATAGTTAATGATATTAGGACTAGGTTTTCAGTTGGCATTACTTCATCCACTGCATATAAAGCAAAAAAATTAGCATTGGAAATCATTGAAGGAGATGCAAATCGACAATACTCTCTATGCTATGGCAGTATAGTGCAGAGTTGGAAAAAAAGTGTAAAGGCAATACATGCCAAATAAGGATGGACATACCTACTTTAAATGTACGAAAATGTTCAATTTTCAGAAGGTCTTCTTGACTATTATTCAAAAGTTCTAATAATGTATGAATATTGGATCTTTTGAGACAATTATAGATCCTGGGAGGCAATTCTAATTGGTCAATAAAAATGGATTTCAATGCTATTTCTTTTTTCTCACCTAGGTCTGGGAGTTTTTATATTTGTTTCGATGGTTGTAAAAGGGCTTTTCAGCTAATATGCAAACTTTTCATTGGGATTGATGGGTGTCATCTTAAGACTCAATATGGAGGTTAGTTATTGGTAGAGATGCAAATGATCAAAATTTGCCATTAGTTTATGCAATTATGGACATAGAAACTAAAGAAACTTGGTCATGGTTCTTAACATTACTATTTCAAGATATTGGAAATCCATCAGAAAATCAATGGGTTATCTTATCTGACCAACAAAAGGTAATTCATTTGCTATGATACAAAATTAATTTTAACTAATACTATATTTTACATTTTAAATCATCTAAACTATTGACACTTGGGTATGATAGGGTCTAGTTCCTTGTATTCAAGAGATGGTGGGAGATAGTGAGCATAGATTCTGTGTAAGACATTTATATGCCAATCTTAAAAAGAAGTTTGGGGGTGGTACTCAAATAAGGGATCTGATCATGGGAGCAGCCAAAGCAACATACTTTTCTGCCTGGGAGGATAAAATGAATCAACTCAAGAAGATCAATGAAGATGCTTATAGGTGGTTAACTAGGGATGAATTGCCTAAGAATATTTGGTGTAGGCATGCATTTAAGTACCATTCTAAGTGTAATGTTTTGATCAATAATTTGACTAAGTCTTTGAACAACACCTTGCTGCCAGCTAGGGACAAGCCCATCTTGATCTTGGAGGAATGGATCAGAATTTACTTGTTGAGGAGATATTTCACATTAAGAGAAAAAGTCAAAAAACAAGAAGGGAGTATCATGCCAAAACCTATGAAAAGCTTGACCAGAGAAGTAGAATATAGTTGTCAACGGTTTGCAAGTTGGTCTCATGCAGGAATTTTTGAAGTGATACACACCTTATTTACCGAGAAATTTATTGTCAACCTTGCAAACCACAGTTGTACTTGTAATTTTTGGGACTTACTGGGAATTGTGGAAGCAATGCCTTCAAAGGTTATTTTGATGATGCCAAAGAATTCAAGAATCAAGAGAAAGATTCAAGAGAAGTTTCAAGTTTCAAGTTTTCAAGAATCAAGAATCAAGAATAATCAAGAACAAGATTCAAGAATCAAGAGAAGACTTAATCAAGATAAGTATGAAAAGGTTTTTTCAAAAACTGAGTAGCACATGGATTTTTCTCAAAACATGTTTACCAAAGAGTTTTTACTCTCTAGTAATCGATTACCAGATTGTTGTAATCGATTACCAATAGCAAAATGGATTTGAAAAATTTTTCAAATGAATTTACAATGTTCCAATTGATTTCAAAAAAGTTGTAATCGATTACAATGTTTTGGTAATCGATTACCAGTGCCTTTGAATGTTGAAATTCAAGTTCAAATGTGAAGAGTCACATCCTTTCACTAAAAGCTCTGTGTAATCGATTACATTGATTTGGTAATCGATTACCACTGGTTGTTTCTGAATAAATTAAAAGATGTAACTCTTCAAATGGTTTTTGACTTTTTCAAATTGGTTTTAAGTTTTTCTAAAAGTTATAACTCTTCAAAATGGTTCTCTTGACCAGACATGAAGAGTCTATAAAAGCAAGGCTTTGTTTTGTATTTTCAATCAATCTTTCTAAGCAATCTTTCTATCAATTCATCTCAATCATTTCTTTCAATCATCTTTCAATATTTTCTTTCATCTCTTTCAACAGTTTTTCTGTTTCATCTTCTCTTCATCTTTCTAAAAGTTTTTGTTCAAAACTTTCTTTCCCAAGAAAAGTTCTTTGTTCAAAAACTTGTGCTATTCATTTTTTTCATTCTCTTCTCCCTTTGCCAAAAAGAATTCGCTAAGGACTAACCGCCTGAATTTTTTTTGTGTCTCTCTTCTCCCTTTTCCAAAAGAACGAAGGACTAACCGCCTGAATTCTTTTGTGTCTCCCTTCTCCCTTATCAAAGAATTCAAAACGACACAGTCTGAGAATTCTTTTGATTCTTCCCTTTCCCTTATACAAAAGTGTTTAAAGGACTAATTGCTTGAGAATTCTTTTGTATCCCCATTCACAAAGTATCAAAGGTTTAACAGCCTGAGATCTTTGTCTTAACACATTGGAGGGTACATCCTTTGTGGTACAAGTAGAGGGTACATCTACTTGGGTTTGACTGAGAACAAGAGAGGGTACATCTCTTGTGGATCAATTCTAGTGGAGGGTACATCCACTAGGTTCAAAGAGAACAAGGGAGGGTACATCCCTTGTGGATCTTTGCTTGTAGAAGGATTTTTACAAGGTTGAAAGAAATCTCAAGGACCGCAGGTCGCTTGGGGACTGGATGTAGGCACGGGTTGTTGCCGAATCAGTATAAAAACTCTTGTGTGTTTGTTTCCTTCTTCCCTACTCTTTTACTTTCCGCTGTGCATTTAATTTCCGCTTTTACTTTCTGTTAATTTTCTCTTCTACTCCTCATTCTCTTAACAATTTAGTATAAGCCTTAAAAAAGTATTTTTTTTAATTAGTAGAGGTTTAGGAATAATTAATTCCACCCCCTTCTTAATTATTCTGAGGCCACTCGATCCAACAAGTGGTATCAGAGCTGGTTTCTTGTAGAAAGTCTAACCACTTCAAGATAAATGGTCTCTTTAGATTCTTTGTCTTTCAAAAGTATTTTCAGGAACAGGTTATTTCAAGATCATGATGAAAAACAAGTCAACTTGTGTCTCATGACAAAATCTGATGAGAATAACAAAGAAGATTTTGTAAGGAAGAAGTGATACATTGATAGTGGATGTTCCAAGCATATGATGAGAGATGTATCCAAGTTTACAACCATTTCCCCCAAAAGTGGACATGTTACATACGGCGACAACAATATTAGTAAAATCTCAAAAGAGGTAACATCTAAGCCATCTCTATGAATTAAGGTATGATTAGTATTTTCAGTTAAGTTATTTTTGTGGCTAATAAAAAATAATTGTTGAAATTGTTTGATTGTGTTTACAATGTTTAGTTAATTATATTTAGTTTTAATTTTGAATATATATGATTAATTGAATTTTGTTTGAATTGATTAATGCTTGAATTGCTTATGTTTTGTTTGTTTTGACATGATTATTTTTTTGTCTTTAGTAATTATGTCCAACTTTTTAGAAGTTTGAAAATTAAAATTTGGAAGTTATTGGAAGTTTGAAAATTAAAATTTGGAAGTTATTGGAAGTTAAAAGTTGAAAATAGAAGTTGGAAGTTGAAAATGGAAGTTACTAGAAATTGAAAGTTGAAAATGGAAGTTGAAAATTAGAAGTGGAAGTTATTGAAAGTTGGAAGTTAAAATTTGAAATTTAAAATTTAATATTTGAAATTTGAAATTTGAAATTTGAAATTTAAAATTGAAATTTAAAAAATTGAAATTTGATTTTTTTTTTAAAGAATTGTGCATAGTTAGTTGATAGTTAATTAAAATTAATTAATGTGAAATGTTTGATGATTGATTGTGTTTGAGAGTTATTATGATTTTTTTTATATTTAAAAAGTTATGTTGATTATTTTGATATTATATTTTAAAAATGATTATGCATGATTTTTTATGTGATATGTGATTAGTCATTTATGAATGGTTATGTATGGTTTTATATCTCTTGTATGATTCTTGTATAATTTTTAAATATGACATGTGAATTACTTGCTTAAGGTTCATTCATAAAGTTTTTTCAAAATCCATTATGTTATATTTATTTATTTTTATATATAAGAATTTTCATATATAAAGTATCTTTTTGATTCTGAATAATGTGTTATCAAGCATGAGCATGATAAAGATATTGAGCATGTAGGTTTTAGAGAAAATAATGATTACATGATTGATTGAGTTTTTTGAACTTTCTAAGTTTTTAAATTATCTTTAACAAATCTGAATGTTTGATAATGCCTGTGATCTATATCCTTCAATCCTTGTATAATTCTTGTTTGATATGTTTGAATTACATGATTGATTGTTCAAAATATTTTTTTATGCTTTTCAAAATTATTATATTGTATTTCAAACAAAATAATTTTGATATGATAAAACCTTCTATGATAATAAAAACTCATATTGGTAAGTGTTGATAGTCAATTAGCACTTAGTCTTAGGAAAAAGGTGATTGTGTTTTAAAAAATTTAGACACTAAAAACCAACTTGCATACATCTTTATAAAACCACTAACCAAAGACTCTTTATACACCATTAGAAGAGAATTAGGACTTCTAGATGCAAGTGACTTAGACAAATGATTTATGTTTTGATGGCTTATGACTTATTTGTTATTTATGCACATATGCTTCTATTATAATGTGAGGATGATTTATTATCTTGTTTGATTTTTATAAGTTTTTCTCTCTTGTATGAATACATTTATTGTATGTTTATCCATTTTTATATAATTTGACATGATTAGATTTTTGTCAAAATTATATTAATATGCTAAAATAATTGAGATAAGTAATGATTTACCATGTATGTGTTCATAACTAATTTTTGTTACTTAGAATTAAGTTTTGATTCTCTGATAATAGATTTAGATTATAATTATATTTTGTTTTTTAAAACCTTGTATTTGGCTATGTTTTTATGACTTTTGAACACTTAGTATTTCTTTTAATACGTGCTTAGTATGACTGAACATGATGATTATATTCACTTGCTCTTGGTTGTTTATGATTGTGTGTTTTAAACTTAATTACTTTAATAATATATGACTAGTGGTATGTACTTACATTTGATATTGTGCTTTATATTTTTTAAATTATTCATATATGTTTTATTTGAATATTATGAATGACTTTTTGGATTATATGACATTCTATGAAGTATTATCTTTCTAAGATTGATGAATGGTTATGATATCTTGTTTGATTGTTTTCTATTCTTGTGTATGTCATTTATGTATGGTTTTTATACTTCTTACCTTTCTAAGTTTGATGAATGGTTAAAATATCTTGCTTAATAGTTTTCTGTTCTCATGTATGATTAGTCATTTATGTATGTTTTATATTACTTACGCACTTTGGCTTTTTGATGTTGCCAAAGGGGGAGAGAAAAATGGGTATTTTAAGAAATCAAGATGTTATATATTTCAAGACTTAAAATTAAGCATAAATTCAAAAACAAAGGGGGAGAATAAGGAGAATTAAGTGAGTGACCGACTAGGAAAAAGAATGTGTATGTGTTTCTTGATTTCAGGGTTGTCATCATCAAAAAGGGGGAGATTGTGGAAGCAATGCCTTCAAAGGTTATTTTGATGATGCCAAAGAATTCAAGAATCAAGAGAAGACTTAATCAAGATAAGTATGAAAAGGTTTTTTCAAAAACTGAGTAGTACATGGATTTTTCTCAAAACATGTTTACCAAAGAGTTTTTACTCTCTGGTAATTGATTACCAGATTGTTGTAATCGATTACCAGTGGCAAAATGGATTTGAAAAAGTTTTCAAATGAATTTACAACGTTCCAATTGATTTCAAAAAAGCTGTAATCGATTACAATGTTTTGGTAATCGATTACCAGTTCCTTTGAACGTTGAAATTCAAATTCAAATGTGAGGAGTCACATCCTTTCACTAAAAGCTTTGTGTAATCGATTAAACTGATTTGGTAATCGATTACCAGTGGTTGTTTCTGAATAAATCAAAAGATGTAACTCTTCAAATGGTTTTTGACTTTTTCAAATTGGTTTTAAGTTTTTCTAAAAGTTATAACTCTTCAAAATGGTTCTCTTGACCAGACATGAAGAGTCTATAAAAGCAAGGTTTTGTTTTGTATTTTCAATCAATCTTTCTAAGCAATCTTTCTATCAATTCATCTCAACCATTTCTTTCAATCATCTTTCAATATTTTCTTTCATCTCTTTCAACAGTTTTTCTGTTTCATCTTCTCTTCATCTTTCTAAAAGTTTTTGTTCAAAACTTTCTCTCCCAAGAAAAGTTCTTTGTTAAAAAACTTGTGCTATTCATCTTTTTCATTCTCTTCTCCCTTTGCCAAAAAGAATTCGCCAAGGACTAACTGCCTGAATTCTTTTTGTGTCTCTCTTATCCCTTTTCCAAAAGAACGAAGGACTAACCGCTTGAATTCTTTTGTGTCTCCCTTCTCCCTTGTCAAAGAATTCAAAACGACACAGTCTGAGAATTCTTTTGATTCTTCCCATTCCCTTATACAAAAGTGTTCAAAGGACTAACCGCCTGAGAATTCTTTTGTATCCCCATTCACAAAGTATCAAAGGTTTAACAGCCTGAGATCTTTGTCTCAACACATTGGAGGGTATATCCTTTGTGGTACATGTAGATAGTACATCTACTTGGGTTTGACTGAGAACAAGAGAGGGTACATCTCTTGTGGATCAGTTCTAGTGGAGGGTACATCCACTAGGTTCAAAGAGAACAAGGGAGGGTACATCCCTTGTGGATCTTTGCTTGTAAAGGGATTTTTACAAGGTTGAAAGAAATCTCAAGGACCACAGGTCGCTTGGGGACTGGATGTAGGCACGGGTTGTTGCCGAACCAGTATAAATACTCTTGTGTGTTTGTTTCCTTTTTCCCTACTCTTTTACTTTCCGCTGTGCATTTAATTTCCGCTTTTACTTTCTGTTAAGTTTCTCTTCTACTCCTCATTCTCTTAACAATTTAGTAAAAGCCTTAAAAGAGTAATTTTTTTAATTAGTAGAGGTTTAGGAATAATTAATTCAACCCCCCTTTCTGAGGCCACTCGATCCAACAGGAATTCCCTGTATGCATGCAGTGGCTGCGATCCGCTATTTAAAATGGGGCACCTGAAAATTATGTCCATAGATACTATAGGAGGGAGTTGTATCAAATGTGTTATGATCATGCAATCATTCCTATGAGTGGTCCTGCAATATGGAAAAAAACTGAAGATCCCCCAACATGTTGCCACCTAATAACAAAAAGGGTGCAGAAAGGCCAAAACTTAGGAAGAAGGATCCTGATGAAAGCTCTACCAGGAACAAAACTAAGTTGAGGAAAACAAATGTTCATATGACATGCAGCAGATGTGGACAAAAAGGTCATAACAGAAAGACATGTAAGTCTACACCAAAAGGTCAACAACCAAATACTCAAGCTATTCAACTCAACAAAGTCAAGATATTGGAACCCCAATCAGGTAACTTTTTTTTGGCAAAATTGCAAAATTGGTCCCTCACTTTATCTCCAATTATAGATTTGGTCCCCCTATAATTTAATTCACTAATTTGGTCCTCCAGTTTTATAAATCCCTGCAAAATGGGTCCTGGAAGCCCGATTTGGACGTTGACCGTTAACCTCAGATGTTGACTATCACGTGTCAATGCCACGTGTCAATAACACGTGTCAAAGTCTGAGTGGTTCCCTGTAAAAGCTTCATTTTTTGTAAGTAAAATTGCACTTTTGGTCCCCCAGTTTTACTTCAATTTCGATTTTGGTCCCCTTATAGTTTAATTCACACATTTAGTCCCCCAGTTTTATAAATCCCTTTATAAATTGTTCCTACAAAATTGGTCTTTTGAATGGTTTAGCCACTGGTGCTAAAGACATGGTAGGTCTTGATAAATCTTGCACTTCTTTTTCATCACAAGTTTTTCACTCACTTGGAACCCAGAGAAAAATCACTCTTTGTCTCTCTCCCACTTCCGGGGTTGTTCAACTTGGGAAAGTGGCGCATGAATCCCAACCTAGGTCTGAAATTTTCAGATCTCTTACTTTAACAGGTTTTGTAATAACCCCCTATTTTTTTTTTCTTTTTTTGCTCCCCCGTGCGGTATTATGTGTATACGACTGCTTAAGTGGCCTATGTATGACAATGGTATTTTTGTTTGAAATTTGAAATACAACTTCTCCAGTAATGAAATTTGGTTGAATTTATAAAGGGATTTATAAAACTGGGGGACCAAATGTGCGAATTAATTATAAGGGGACCAAAATCGAAATTGGAGTAAAACTAGGGGACCAAAAGTACAATTTTACCTACAAAAAATGAAGCATTTACAGGGAACCACGCAGACGTTGACACGTGGCATTGACATGTGACACTCACACGTGGCAGTCAACATCTGGGGTTAACGGTCAACGTCCAAATCGGGCTTCCGGGACCAATTTTGTAGGGATTTATAAAACTGGGGGACCAAATTTGTGAATTAAATTATAGGGGGACCAAATCCGAAATTGGAGATAAACCAGGGAACCAAAAGTGCAATTTTGCCTTCTTTTTTTTATATTCTTTATTGCACACATTGAAGTTTCCGAAGTTTGAACTTTGCTTTTATATGATCTCTGTACATAGGCTATTGCAACCGAAACTGGAGCTTCTGGAACACCTGCAACAACTAGACCCCAATCTGCAACACTTCTTCAAAATCAATCTGTTGGAATCCTTGCTGGAGCAACAACTTCCAAAAATATAGTTTTAATTTCAAAAAGGTCAGGTTCAGTTGGCAGAAGTCAGGGAGCATCAATCAAAGTTAGTGCCAAGTTGGAATGAAATTTATATTGTTAATTGGTAGACCTGTGTGCTGAGTTCTATTTTATGACATGCATTATTGTAATTTTGTGCAGGGAAAATCAAAAGCAAATGGCAATGAGGAGGGACATGCTGATGGAGTAACTATTTTGGACCTTTTTGTTGGATAGTAACCTTTGATTCCAATTTTTTGCCCTGTCAACTTTTTTTTACAGTTTAAGGTAGATTTAAGTGTGGTTAAGATAAAATAATAACACTAAAAGGTTTACATTTTGTGCAGAAGAAAATTGATAAACAGTATAACTTTTTATTAGAAACGTGAACACATTATACAAGAGCAACAGTTCTCCTAAACTTATAATTTGATTTTAAATAACATTAATTTAATTTTATTGTTTTAAAAATAGAATAAAACACGTGTCATACATTTTTTAAAACAAGGCAGACACGTATTTACCACATTAGTAAATAACTCATCACTTACAGGCAAGGAAGAAAAACAAAAATGGAAAAAAGTTTAAAGATGAAGATTGGTCAAACAAAACTTAAAGCACTAAAAACAAAAATTGATGAAAGTTTAAGGATTAAACATATAATTTGTCCTAAATTTTTAATTCAATAATGATATAATTTTAAATTTTAAATAATTATAATTTGTAAGATTACTTAATTGAGTAAACTCTCACTATGTCGATGAATATGACAAACATTGTTACTTTAGATATTGAATTTATCGAAACAAACAAAAAAATAGTCCCTAAATATGTAATTTGTCATTCAACTGAATCCCCCCATTAAGTCTTTTCTACCAAAACTTTAACATAATGTCATGGCACATTAAGTCTGCTTGTATAATTCATATTGTGATCTCAATTTATTCCCTAAATTTGGCACTTACTATCATATTTGTCCCTGAATTTGATATCAATTATCATATTAGCCTTTAAGTTTGGTGAAACTAAAAAATAGTCATCGAATCTGTATTTTATCGTTTACATTAGTTCAAATCTTAACTCATGTTCGTTATCTTTCATGGAGTGCCTGGTTGGCACCTTAACTGTCTTCATGATATACACATGTAAAATGACCTTCATGTTCTAGTAAGTACAAACAAGAGTTATGCACCTTCGTATCTATCATGCCTCTACTTTGCATTGCCTAAAACTACTATCTCCAGGACTTCTATGAAAGGAACAACAAACCATGAAACCAAACTTGCAAGCTTTTGAGATCACAATCCACTTCTTATTCATGTTTTTCTTTAATTTTAAAACAAACCTTGCATAGCATGATCTCAAAAAGTTCCAAGGTAGGTGTTAAAATTGTTTTGTTGTTCTAATTTAGGAAATTCATTAGGTTCCAAATCTTTTTGGTCCCGCAAAGGCAAAGATAGTAGTTGTACACATAACAAAATGGAAGTGTGATGATATGAAGGTGTAGAACTGATGGAAGCTTGCTTGTGGGGCTTCTATGGAGGTTGGATCTTTGAGCTTCAATGAGGTCCTTTAATGGTGATTTTCCACCATGGAGATGCAGCGGAAGACAAAGGAGAAGAGGTGAGAGGAGACGCCATCCACTAGGGAATAAGCCATGGAAGAAGGAGCTTCACCACCAAGATGAGCCTTGGATAAGAAGCTTGGAAGGATGCTTCAATGGAGGAAAAGAAAGAGAGAGAGAAAGAGAGAGGGGGGAGCACGAAATTGAAGGAATAAAAGAGGGAGAGAAGTGGAACTTTGAAGTATGTCTCACAAGACTCTCATTCATCAAAGTTACAACAAGTGTTACACATGCTTCTATTTATAGACTAGGTAGCTTCCTTGAGAAGCTTTCTTGAGAAAACTTTCTTGAGAAGCTTCTTTGAGAAAACTTCCTTGAGAAGCTAGAGCTTAGCTACACACACCCCTCTAATAACTAAGCTCACCTCCTTGAGAAGCTTCCTTGAGAAGATTCCTAAAGAAGCTAGAGCTTAGCTACACACACCCCCTATGATAGCTAAGCTCACCCCCATGCCAAAATACATGAAAATATAATAAAAAAGTCCCTATTACAAAGACTACTCAAAATGCCCTGAAATACAAGGCTAAAACCCTATACTACTAGAATGGCCAAAATACAAGGCCCAAAAGAAGGAAAAACCAATTCTAAAATTTACAAAGAAGAATGGATCCAACCTTGACTCATGGGCTCAAAAATCTACCCTAAGGCTCATGAGAACTCTAGGGCCTTCCCTTGGATCTCTGGCCCAATCTACTTGGAGTCTTCTATCCAATGCCCTTGCGGGGTAGGATTGCATCATTCCCTCAACCTTGGAAAGGATTTGACCTCAAATCCCGAGGTTCTTCATACTCTGGGCTCCTTCCCTCAACACCTGTAAAAAGAACAAAAACATATGTATTAGTGTTGTTTGGTATGTTGAAGTAAGGTAAGGTCTGAAAACTCATTTCCTGAACAAAAACATACCTTATTCTGTATTTTCATATTAATTATTCCTACCAAAAAGTATAACAAACCTAAGGTGTCTCATATGAGTACCTAAGTTTGTATTGAAACTAAAAATAAGAACAAACCTACCTAATGGGTCCCTATGTACACACACCATGAAGATGTTAGGTGTACGAGTGATTTTACAAAAGAGGGTTGCACCACTCAAAACATTCATCATACCACATATTTTAGGGACTTGGTGCCTAATAATACCTATTTTGGGCACCAACAAAGCACAAGGAATTAAGCTCTTGCGAACCAAATCCTTATCCAACAACTTCTTTACTTGAGGAATAAACTCAAGCCCTAGAGGTGTGGCAATGCTAGCAAGTGTCTTTTTACAAAAGAGAAAATGTGGAGGTTGTCTTAGAGGGAAAGTTTCTTTAATGTTTGTCTTTATTGTAAAATGAGTTTCCTTCTTAGCTAACCTCTTGGAGGAGACACTTACCTCCTTACACTTTTCTTTAACCACTAATGGTTGTCCATCTTCTTGGGGGTAGATTTCTTCACTAGATTCTTCCCCTTTTGCTTCTTCAATTTCACTAGAGGAAGGTGAAGTAATAGCCTCATCTTGGCTACTATAAATGTCTTGGCCCCTCATAATCATGGTTTTTGTGGTAGGGCATTGAGAAGTAATGTGTCCTCTTCCAAGACATTTAAAGCACTTTATAGAGCTAGTTTTCTCTTGCATACTAGCCTTAGGGGCTTGCTTTTCTATTGCCTTCCCCTTATCATCTTTGGGCTTAGAAGGTGTCACCCCTAAGATGCCTTGATCTTGGTCTTTCTTTGGATAAGAGTGAGAGCCATAAGATTTTGAAGTAGACTTCTTTTTAAGTTGTTGCTCTACCCTTATTTCCCAATCTAAGTTAGCCTCTACATTGTCCTTCCCATGGAAGTATGAGAGGTTAATGTTAGCCTCTTGAGGCTTTCTTTTCTTTTCTCTTCTATGGGAGTGAGGTCTAAGATGTGACCTATGCCTTCCTTCATAATAGTCACGAAGTTCTTCACTTAGGCTCTTGCAAGAGTTATGACTACTATAGGAGGCATGTTTTTCTCTTTTCATTTCTTTCATTATTTTTTTCTTTCTTCCTCTCTTATTTTCTTTCTTTCATCTTGACTTATTTCTTCCACTCTTTTTTTCCCTTTTTCTTTTCTCTCTTGCTTTTCTTTCCATAACTTGAGGGAACTCAACTCATCTAAGATTCTAGATAAAGGGTCTTTATGACTAGTACCCTCGCCATTAACACTAGATGAATGATGACTCATGTTGGTTCCTAAGTTGTGGTTCTTTCTTGTTGGAGGTTTGAAAACAAAAGTTAAAATAAACTATGGTTGAAGCTAGCCAAAATAAACACTAAAAGAGGTGTGAAAGATAAGGTAAACAACTAATTGGTAAAAGGAAAGCTATCTAGGCGGTTTGGCAAGAAATGTAAACTAGGTGAATCCTAAGAGTGTTTGCATGACCACATTCAAGGTGTCATACCCTAATTTCGTCCGGGGATTATTATTTGATGATATACAACCTTGGATTGGCCGCTTTGAGATACTTGACACCCTTTGTTGCACAATATGTGAAGGAAATTGAAAGGAGGTGTTTTTTCGCAATCCGTGAGTTTTCGTAACTTCTTCGAAAGCTAAAAAAGAGTAAATACATAATCCGTAAGGATTCGTAACCTTGCGGAAGGAAAATAAGTATCATTACAAAATTCGTAAAGTTTCGTAACGTTACGGAAAAAGAATTACCGCAAAAGGTAAGGGGGTGCATTTAGTAAAAAGGGGGTACAAATAGCAATCATGCCCACTTGGGCCCTCCAGATTCTTCCTCCAGAAGGCTGTTGCTTCTGGAGGAAGCAACCTTGCTCGCCTGGGCGAGCTGGGTGGCAAGCTCCTCCCCTAGTTTGCTATAAATAGGGGGAGGAGTGAAGGGAGAAGGGGTTCAGCCTTCTTGGCACTTCGTATTCTCTTAAATTTGCTGAGGAAAATTGTTTCCGTGAAGAAAATCCAAGCCGAGGCGCTTCCGTAACGTTTCCGTGAGTAATTACGTGAAGATTCTCGACTGTTCTTCAACATTCATCGTTCGTTCTTCATTTTCTTCAGTCTTCAACGGGTAAGTACCTCAAACCGAGCTTTTCAATTCATTCTATGTACCCGTGGTGGTCCACATTTTGTTTCATGTATTTTTATTCTCGTTTTCATTCGCTTTCTATACCCCCTTTTGACGTGCTTCAGTCATTTATTTAAGTCATTTCTCGCCTAATCTAAAAATAAAATAAATTTCCACTGATCATTTGAATTGTATCATCCGTTAATTTCGGTTAAAATGAATTTCGACCGTTCGGTCGTGCCGTAACCACATTGGAAATCAAAAAAGAGGTAAAATAATAATATAATAATAAAAAAATATCTTTTAGTAAAATGAAGCGGAAAAATCAATCGGACGTTTTCTCTTTGGGATTTCTCATTCTTAATTGAATTGACTAAATAACTAAAGCGAAACTAAGGCTAAAATCAATTCGCCAAGTCAAGCTCGTCCACCAAAAAATCACTAAAAAAAATTTGAAAGTTTTATCTCAGCTTTTTCTTACCAAGTTAAATGGATCATTTTTAAAGGCCCAACACCTTTAAGTGATCACCTTTCAAGTAAAAGAATTGCTTGATTCACCTCTAAAGAAAGAACTACGTAGGTCTGATTTCCTCTTTGATGGAGGGTACGTAGGAGCAAAAGCTCCGCTTTTGTCGACCTCAAAAAATAAAAAGAAATAAAAGTTAAGGTAACACAATTTTCAGAATTCTAAAAATAGGCTGTTGTCCTTTGAGACAAACGTGAGAGGTGCTAATACCTTCCTCAAACGTAAATATAACTCCCGAACTTAGAATTTTTATTTTGACCGGTTTCCTTCGGTTTTTCTGTCGTTTTCCACAAATAAACGTTGGTGGCGACTCCGCGCATCTTTCCTCCTTTGGAAAGCGCACCCGTGAGCCTCGCCTTCGCTCGCCCGCAAGAGGGCATGTTGCGACAGTTGGCGACTCCACTGAGGACCTTTTTGTGAGTTAGGCCTATTCTAAGGAATTGTGGAATTGTGAAACCTTGTGTGTGCATTTATTGAACTGTGTAAAGTGTAATAATAACTGTTGTCTTTTTCACATTTTTACACTAAGCACCCACGGGTTTGAGTAAAAAAGGGGCCCTATACCCGGGTTCATGGGAATTTAAGGAGTGGAGGTGAATCTATGATCATGTTAGGTCTCCGACTTGCTTGATAATAGTGAAACCTCGTCTAGAGCTTTCTCTCTTTATAATGTGTTGTCGCTGGTATTCCATACCGCAACAATATTATTATCTTGAGTGATGATACCTCTAGAAAACAGCCGTGTGAGTTATGAATTGTGGGGGAGTAGTTATTAGAGACCCCTAGATATTGTCCTATAGGTTCCCAAATAGGGGCAAAGAGCAAACACGCTCCGTGCCATTCGTTCTCATGCATTTTTTTTGTAAATAGCACTAGTTTATAGTTTTGCTAGTGACGTTTGGTTTCTTTAAAGTAATATGTAACCTTTTTAATGCTACGTTGAGGCGCCATCATGCCCAAAACGTAGCATTAAAATTGGATCTCTGCGGTCTCGTATGTGCGAATTACCCTTTTGTGTTGTTTTCTTTCCGTTTCATGCATACGCATTGCATCATTCATGTCGGAGTCTTGATCCACCCCTTTCTTAGGTAAATGATGGGGATGAATCAAAACAGCAAAAGGTTTTATCAAGTCAAGGTTAAAAGTCTAGATGTCACCAGCCTCAAGGAATTGGGACGATTGATGGGACCTCTCCAAAGGCAAGCCTTCCGCAAAGTGTACGGAAAGATTCTAGATTTGACTGCAGCGGAGGTATTTACGGAAGCTGTCGTATCCCTCGCCCAATACTACGACCAGCCGTTGAGGTGTTTCATGTTTGGGGACTTCCAAATGGTACCGACTATTGAAGAGTTTGAGGAAGTATTAGGATGCCCTCTTGGGGGGATAAAACCGTATCTTTTCTCCAGGTTTCTTCCCTCCTTGAGCAAGATTGCAGCTGTGGTCGGGGATTCGGCAAAAGAGTTGGATCGCATGAAGCAAACTCGCAACGGCGTAGTAGGCTTGCCACGGAAATACTTGGAAGGTAAGGCAAGGGATATGGCGAGCCAAGAGAAGTGGGGCCCGTTTGCGGATATACTAGCTTTGTTGATTTTTGGGGTTGTCCTCTTTTCGAACGTGGACGGTTTGGTGGACTTAGCCACGATTGATGCTTTCCTCACATATCACCATAGCAAGGAAAGTCCAGTGGTGGCTATCTTGGCAGATTTGTTTGACACCTTTGACCGGAGGTGTGAGAAAAACGGTGCACGGATTGTCTGTTGTTTACCCGCTCTCTGTGTGTGGTTGGTTTCACACCTATTCCAACAAGACACAAGACACCCGTGTCCGCTTCAAAGTTATCGCTCATGCGCCGAAAAAGGAAGAGTCGATTGGGACCAACATTTGGCTGGGATAGGAGGCAACGCAATCAATTGGTTTCCTCGATAGAAGGAAGGCAAGGAGGGAGTCCTTTTCTCATGTGGGGACTACCCTAATGTTCCGTTGTTAGGGACAAGGGGTTGCATTAACTATAATCCCACACTTGCCATAAGACAGTTAGGGTACCCCATGAGGGGAGCGCCAACGGAAGAAAGTCTCTCGCCTCTCCTTGTGAGGGATCTCGGCGTGCAAAGTCTCAAGGTTATACAAAGAGTCCACAAGGCGTGGAGAAGTCCGTTGAGGAAAGACAAGGAGCTTATAGGCATCCGAAATGGCGTCATCGGTGGTTATCATGGATGGCTAAGAGTTCACACGCGAGGGTTAGATTGGCTCTCCAAATTGAAAGTTATCAATGAGGAGAACTTTGAAGCTCTGGAGAAGACGAAGAAGTCCGAGCTCTAAAATTAGAGCTAGGGAAGGCAAGACTCGCCAAGGAGAAGTTCAAATCAGCCGCTACACACATCCAGAAAGAGTGCACCGAGTTACAAGAGGAAAACGCGGCCACTGTAAGAGCCCTTGAACAAGAAACTAAAAGGGCCCGCAAGGAGGAATATGGCCGAGAGAAATTCCGGGGAGCATTGTAGGGTAGCAACAATGAGCTCAAGCTCCGAAGAGAGGAAAGAGACCGGTCATGGGTGCATGGCATGATCTTAAAAGAAGAGTTAGCTGCTTGCGCAAGGTCCAAGAGGAGTTTGGCTCAACACTTGGAAGCCACGGAGCAAAGCATGCTAGCTATCATAGGGCAATACAAGGAAGAGTTGAACCAGTCTGTGGCCCATGAACAAAAGCTAGCGGAGGATTTTGCACAAGTGTACACCGAAAAAGAAGCAAGAGGGAGGGTGATTGATGCATTGCATCAAGAAGCGACTATGTGGATGGATAGGTTCGCCTTGACCTTGAATGGAAGTCAAGACCTCCCGCGTCTATTAGCCAAAGCAAAAGCCATGGCCGAAGTGTGTACGGCCCCCGAGGAGATTCATGGGCTAATCAATTACTGTCAACACATGATAGATTTGATGGCCCATATAATTAGAAGCCGTTAGGTTCTCTTGTAACACCTTTTGTATAATCTTGGCTAGATGAAAGCTTTGCTCTTTTTATAAAATGAGAAGTTCTGAACTTATCACATTATCTAAAAAACCTTGGGGTGGATCCAAGTGCTCCAATCATTCATTTGCATATTCATGTTTTGGTGGCATACTCACCGTTGTTTATTTCTTTAGGAATTTCATCATAACTAAGAAAACACCAAGGCACCCCTATAACACTCGATCCAGAAAAATGGATAATGAAGAGGGCGTGCAAGAACAGATGGAGGCCGATCTATCGGCCTTAAAAGATCAAATGGCTTCCATCTCGGAGGTCATGTTAAAACTCCAGAAAACTATAGAGGATAAAGCCACGGCAACCGCCTCCAGTACAGTTAGGGAAGCGGAGCCGGTGCTGCAGCCCGCCTTAAATCTGGGCCGAGACAGAAACACGGCAGTGTTTGGTCGGAGGTATAGTCCGCAAGCTTACCCCTATGGCTTGCCTCTGGACTTCACTCCCCGTGCCACCCCGGAAGATTTAAGCCAAGCCCCTACCTTCGAGGGGCAACTCCCACCTTATGACGACTATCTCGGGCAAGACGATGAGGAAGGAGATACCCATCTCGGTCCCCTGCTCCACCTTAAAGATCCGTCCCCCCATGAACTACCCCAACCAAACATAGTCCGCCATATCCCGGCTTCACCCACACCCGTAAAAGAATCTGTTCCCTTCGTGGAAGATAAGGGAAATATTGAGGCGCTTGAAGAGAGGTTGAGAGCAGTCGAAGGCCTTGGAAATCACCCATTCTCGGATCTAGCGGACTTATGTCTCGTACCCAATATCGTCATTCCTCCCAAGTTCAAAGTACCAGACTTTGATAAGTACAAAGGAACGACATGTCCGAAAGGGCATCCTCGGATGTATTGCCGAAAAATGGGGGCATATTATGCGGACGAAAAGTTGTTGGTCCATTTCTTTCAAGACAGCTTGGCCGGAGCAGCTGTAGCATGGTACACCAATCAGGAAGCTTCCCAGATCCGATCATGGAAGGACTTGGCAACTGCCTTCATTAAGCAGTACCAGTACAATACAGATATGGCTCCCGATCGGAACCAGCTTCAGAGTATGACTAAGCGAGAGCATGAGTCCATTAAGGAATATGCCCAAAGATGGAGAGATCTCGCAGCCCAAGTCGTACCGCCCATGACGGAGAGGGAGATGATCACAATTATGGTAGATACATTACCCACGTTCTCCTATGAAAAGCTGATAGGCTATATGCCAGCTAACTTTGCGGATCTCGTCTTCGCCGGAGAAAGGATTGAATCCGGACTACGAAAAGGCAAGTTCGAATATGCTTCCAATGTGGCCCCCAACAACAACAAAAGAGCCCCAGTAGTGGGCACGAGGAAAAAGGAAGGAGACGCCCACGCGGTCACCACCGCCCCGATGTGGATAAAAGCACCCCAAAATATCCAAAGCTCATACCAGCTCAATCCCCCAAATTTTTTAATCCGAGCCGGGAGTTCCCTCCCGACTCAAGTAAAAGGACCACCTGCAGCAGAAAGAGCGCCGGCCCAACGCACAACTCCAGCCACGCCCCGGCCAGTCAACAATACGGCCCCCGGCACGAGCTATAATAATGCACAGAGCCCACTCCCGAAAGATAACTTCTCTCCTATTCCCATGGCATACTCCGAATTATGGCCTTCATTATTAGAGAATCATTTGGTGGCAGCCATACCCGGGAGGGTCCTACAGCCACCCTACCCCAAGTGGTATGACCCGGGTGCCAAGTGTGCGTACCATAGTGGAGTTCCCGGACACAACATTGACTCCTGCCGCCCGTTCAAGTATAAGGTGCAGCACCTAATCAGTGCCGGCTGGCTATCGTTTCAAGAGGAAGGCCCAAATGTTAAAACTAACCCGCTAGCTAGTCATGGAAAGGCTAGCGTAAACGCCATCCAAGAGGATGGGCCATCGCAGGCAAGGAGATTAGGAGAGGTGGCTACTTCCCGACGTTTTATCTACCAATCGCTGCAAGCGGCATGTATGGTCTTCCGTGGCGGAGGCGAAAGGGACGAATGTTTGTTTCACCTCGGGGAGTCGCACGGCATGGAAACCTGTCCCGCGGTAGAAGAATTGCTTCAGCGGCTTATGGATTGCGGGCAGCTTGAAGTGTCCATAGGAGGGAGGGAAGAACCACAAATTTGCATGCAGTCGGAAGAGAAGAAGGTTCCTCTAACCCCCAAGGCCCTAGTGATATGTTTTACTAGGAAAGGGACCGGCTCCACACCCATATACCCCCGGACAGCGCCCAAGCCAACGCCATTTGCATATCAAAGTAATAAGGTCGTTCCGTGGAAGTATACCCCTCCCGCGTTCAGCGAAAGAGTTGCAACCGAAGTTGACTCCCTGTCAGCTAAGGTGACCAACATCACCGGCCTCAGTGGTGTAACCCGCAGTGGTCGGGTGTTCGCTTCCCCTCACCCGGTGGAGTTGCCCTCCAAGGGGAAAGCGCCCATGGTCCAAGAACCCACAGATGTAGCCACCCCCTCGAAAGAAGCAGATCCTCCAGTGGAAAGAGGGGATGAAAAGAAAAAAGGTCTTCAAGGAAAGATGATGACTTTGGAAGAGACCCATGAGTTCCTTCGCCTCATTCAACAAACCGAGTTTAAGGTAGTCGAGCAACTGAATAAAACTCCAGCGAGGATCTTGTTGCTTGAACTGCTCATAAACTCCGAGCCTTATCGCACGCTGTTGATAAAAGTCCTCAATGATGCCCATGTAGCCCACGATATCTCAGTGGAGGGTTTTGAAGGCATCGTTAATCATATAACCACCAACAATTATATCGCGTTTGCAGAAGAAGAGATTCCCGTAGAGGGGAGAGGACACAACAAGGCTCTTCATGTATCGGTAAAGTGTATGGACCATGTTGTCGCAAAGGTGCTTATCGACAATGGGTTGAGTTTAAATGTAATGTCGAAGACCACTTTGGAAAAGCTTTCTTTTAGTGCGTCACGTTTAAAATCGAGCTCGATGGTAGTGCGAGCCTTTGATGGTACTCGACGGTAAGTGATGGGGGAAATCGAAATTCCCATTCAAATAGGCCCCCACACTTGCAATGTGGTGTTTCAAGTAATGGATATAAATCCCGCCTATAGCTGCCTCTTGGGAAGACCTTGGATTCATGCCCTGGGAGTGGTCCCTTCAACGCTTCACCAGAAATTGAAGTTCGCAGTGGGTGGACTTTTAGTGATAGTGTCGGGTGAAGAGGATATGTTAGTGAGCTGCCCCTCCTCCGCACCATATGTAGAAGCGGCAGAAGAATCATTGGAAACGGCTTTCCAATCCTTCGAGGTGGTGAGCTGCGCCTCTGTGGAACCAAGTCTGTTGCTACCTTCTCTCTCCAACGCAACCATAATGGTGGCGCGTGTTATGCTCAGGAACGAATTTAAGCCTGGAATGGGTCTAGGCAAGGACGGCCTCGGAAATGCCGACGTGGTCGATATCAAGGGAAATCCATACAAATATGGATTAGGGTATGAACCCGGGATGCCGGGGAGGAGGAATGTGCCGTCAAGACTTCAGGCGGATAGGGTATGGCCCGGCCGTATTAGCCAGTGTTTCACCAGTGCCGGAACGGTGTCCGAGGAGGAGGTGGCCCCAATAGAAGAGGAGTTCCCTCAAGACCCGCCAAGTTTTGTGCAACCATGCCATCCCGATTCTCAAGTGGGGAACTGGCGCGTGATAAGCCAGTCGGAGGTCTATACCGCTGATTCAATGTAATTAGAGTCTATAGATTTCCTTTCTCTTTTGTTTTGTGAAACCTACCTTATTAAATAAAACAAAGAGATCTTGTTTCATCTGTTCTTGCAATTCCACCTTTTCTCATATCATTTTGCATGTTTTTGTTTCTTCTGTCTTGTTTGGTATAGATATGAGGGTCGATTCTTCGAGGATCCTAACAACGAGGGTTTGACAATCGATTTTGATCGAGATATTAGCCAAACGGTAAACGAGGAAGAGGAAGAGGACGTCTTTTTACCAGAGTTGGAGAGGTTGGTCGCTCAGGAAGAACGTGAAATGAAGCCTCACCAAGGAGAAACCGAATTGGTAAACTTAGGGACCATGGAGGAAAAGAAAGAAGTAAAGGTAAGAACCGGTATGACCGCGCCTATCCGCCAAGGCTTGATAACCCTTCTTGAAGAGTATCAAGATGTCTTTGCGTGGTCATATCAAGACATGCCCGGTCTGGATTCCGACATTGTGCAGCATAAGTTGCCTTTGAATCCTGGGTCTTCCCCGGTTAAGCAAAAGTTACGAAGAATGAGACCCGAGATGTCTTTAAAAATTAAAGAAGAAGTAAGGAAGCAATTTGATGCAGGGTTCTTAGCTGTAGCTCGGTACCCAGAGTGGGTGGCCAACATTGTCCCAGTCCCGAAAAAGGACGGCAAGGTTTGAATGTGTGTAGACTACCGGGATTTGAACCGAGCCAGTCCTAAAGACAATTTTCCCCTGCCACACATTGATATATTGGTAGATAATACAACCAAGTTCGCCCTTTTCTCATTTATGGATGGTTTCTCGGGGTATAATCAAATAAAGATGGCACCCGAAGATGTAGAGAAGACCACTTTCGTCACCCTATGGGGGACGTTCTGCTATAAAGTGATGGCCTTTGGGCTGAAAAATGCTGGGGCAACCTATCAGCGTGCCATGGTGGCGCTATTCCACGACATGATGCATAAGGAAATAGAGGTCTATGTAGATGACATGATTGCCAAGTCTCGGACTGAGGACGAACACCTTGTCAATCTGCGTAAGCTGTTTGGAAGGTTGGGGAAATACCAACTAAAACTAAACCCAACCAAATGCACCTTCGGGGTAAAGTCAGGGAAGTTGCTAGGATTTATCGTAAGTCAGAAAGGGATAGAGATAGATCCCGAGAAAGTGAAGGCCATCCTTGAAATACCGGAACCATGCACAGAGAAGCAGGTTCAGGGGTTCTTGGGCAGGTTGAATTATATCGCGAGATTTATCTCGCAACTCACCCCTACATGTGAGCCCATTTTCAAGCTATTACGTAAGAACCAGGCGGTCCTATGGAACAGTGACTGCCAAGAGGCCTTCGAGAAGATCAAACAGAGTCTCGCAAACCCCCCGGTGCTCATGCCACCTGTAACAGGAAGACCTCTTTTCTTGTACATGACCGTGTTGGACGAGTCTATGGGGTGCGTGTTGGGTCAGCACGATGATTCTGGGAAAAAGGAGCAAGCCATCTACTATCTAAGCAAGAAGTTTACCGCATGTGAAATGAATTACTCAATGCTGGAAAGGACGTATTGTGCTCTGGTATGGGCATCACATCGGCTCAAGCAGTACATGCTCAGCCATACCACGTGGCTTATTTCCAAAATGGATCCCGTGAAATACATCTTTGAGAAACCGGTCCTCACGGGACGAATCGCTAGGTGGAAGGTACTATTATCCGAATTCGATATCGTTTACGTCACCCAAAAGGCGGTAAAGGGAAGTGCCTTAGCGGATTATTTGGCCCAGCAACCCCTCCAGGATTATCGGCCGATGCACCATGAGTTCCCAGATGAAGATATCATGGCCCTGTTTGAAGAGAAGTGGACGCACGAGGACATAGACAAATGGATTGTTTGCTTCAATGGGGCATCTAACGCTTTGGGCCACGGAGTAGGGGCAGCCCTTGTATCCCCGGATGATCAGTGTATTCCTTTCACGGCTAGGCTAGGTTTTGATTGTACCAACAATATGGCCGAGTACGAAGCATGCGCCCTCGGGGATCAGGCGGCCATTGATTTTGATGTAAAACCACTCAAGGTGTATGGAGACTCAGCTTTGGTGATACGCCAGTTGAAAGGAGAATGGGAAACTAGGGATCCGAAGTTGATACCCTATCAAACTCACATCTTGAGGTTAGCCAAGTACTTTGACGACATTTCTTTCCACCACATACCTCGAGAAGAGAATCAAATGGTTGATGCATTAGCCACCCTGGCATCCATGTTTCAACTCGCCCCACACGGGGATCTGCCGTACATTGAATTCAAATCTCAGGGCAGGCCGGCATATTGTTATGCAATAGAGGAAGAGCGGGATGGGAAACCGTGGTATTTCGACATCAAACAATATGTCGAGAACAAAGAATACCCACCAGGGATTTCTGAAAATGACAAAAGGACGTTGAGGAGATTGGCTACTGGTTTCTTTGTAAGTGGTACCATCCTGTACAAACGAAACCACGACATGACCCTCCTACGATGCGTAGATGCCAAAGAGGCGAACTTCATGATTGAGGAGATCCACGAGGGTTCCTTTGGGACACATGCCAATGGGCATGCTATGGCCAGAAAAATCCTTAGGGCCGGTTATTACTGGCTCACTATGGAAAGCGATTACTGCGCCCATGTAAGGAAGTGTCATAAATGTCAGGAATACGCAGACAATGTCAATGTTCTGCCACATCCTCTGAATGTTATGTCCACTCCTTGGCCTTTTTCCATGTGGGGAATAGATGTTATTGGGGCCATCGAACCCAAAGCGTCGAATGGTCACCGCTTCATTCTTGTGGCGATAGATTACTTCACCAAATGGGTCGAAGCGGCTCTATACTAATTGCTCCCTAGCCACTTTGGTTGCATTTTGCTTTCATTTTTGGTGTTTCTACTTACTCCAACAAGTAAGTATTCAATCCTTGAGTTTTTAGCTTCTCATTGATGTGTTTTCTTCATCTTTTGGTGCTCTAAATTGTGAGAACGTGCTTATATTTGTGAGGCAGTTTTGGGTTGCTTTGATGCTTGATTTGTTGAGTTGAGGATTTGTGTGAGAAGGCCTTAGGCCTGTGTTGTATTCTGAAGCAATGGGGCATGCCACATTGCCCCAATTCTCTTGCAATTTATGTCCAAACATGCGCCCACCAAGTGCTCGGTGAAATGCCCCAATGATATATGAATATGATTTTGTAAAATTGGGAGAGTGGGACTGTTTCATATATGTAGGTATAGCATAGGAGATTCAAAATAGGTGCCCAAATACAATTCCAAGCTTAGGAACCCAAACTTGTAGCTTCAATGCAAGGAAACATACTTATGGCTAAGAACCTGAATTTTGGTTTTAGAAGTAGAAAAGCATGAAAATTAGGACTTTCTTGTGAGAGTTTTTATTTGAATTTGGGCTGCCCCATGTTTGATACTTTGCATAGAGGTAGCATGGAAAACACCTTGCAAGAGTGTGCATGTATATGTAAGTATAAGGGGCATGAAATTCCTAGCAAAATGTGAGGGATTATTTTCCTAAATGAATATATGATAGCGTGGAATTCCTTTTTGAATGCAAGTGTGTGCAGGATATAATTAGCTTTCCAATATGCATATAAATAAATGTGAGTGAAACAATAAAATTTGTATGATATATATTTCAAATATGTGTAAGTAGTTTGTAAATAGCAAATATTTAGGATATAATTAGGTGTAAAGTTTGACACAACGCATTGAGCATGGGAATGTGTGTTCTTTTCAAGATGCACATAGATGTATGGCAATTAGAATGTGTTGGGTGTCCTTGTATGTTGATATAAATAGTAGGATATTTTTACACATACGCATGTGCATAACTGTGTTACTTTAAACGTGCGCATGAGTTCGTTCTAAACCGGAGGGATTAGCATGTCATTTTTGTGGAAAAATAAGCATCATCTTGTAAAACTGACTTCCAAATGTTTGTTTTCGCAGGAAATGGCCCCAAGGAAGCTTGCCTCGAAGAGATCCAGGAAGGATAAAGCGGCTGAAGGAACCAGTTCCACTCCCGAATATGACAGCCACCGTTTTAGGAGCGCTGAGCACCAGCAGCGCTTCGAGGCCATCAAGGGATGGTCATTTCTCCGGGAGCGACGCGTCCAGCTCAGGGACGACGAGTATACCGACTTCCAGGAGGAGATAGTTCGCCGGCGGTGGGCATCACTGGTTACCCCCATGGCCAAGTTCGACCCAGACATAGTCCTCGAGTTTTATGCCAATGCTTGGCCTACAGAGGAGGGCGTGCGAGATATGCGATCCTGGGTGAGGGGTCAGTGGATCCCGTTCGATGCGGATGCTCTCAGTCAGTTCCTGGGATATCCTTTAGTGCTGGAGGAGGGCCAGGAATGCGAGTATGGCCAGAGGAGGAACCGGGCCGATGGGTTTGATGAGGAGGCCATCGCCCAATTGCTGTGTATACCGGGGAAGAATTTTGCCCGGACTGCTGCTGGAAGACGGGTGAGGATCATGCGCACCAACATGACCACCCTGACTCAGATCTGGATGACTTTGCTGCTCAGCAACATCCAGCCTAGCGATCATAATTCCGACCTCCCCCTGCCGAAGTGTCAGCTAGTGTACGCCATCCTGACACGGATGAGCATTCACCTGGCTTAGTTAATCGCTGATGTCATCTATCTATTTGCAGGTATGGCGCCTACCAGGCACCCTCTGGACCCGGATAAGTCCAACAGGGCCCTGGGATTTCCCGCTTTGATCACAGGACTCAACCACCGGGCGCATGTACAGACCCATGATTGTCTTTACCAGTTGAGCCTCAGCCTGCAGAGCCAGGGTTTTACTTCTTTTCCGTGCTCTACTCCGGATCAGTTCAGGGCAGAGGTCGCATGGCCCAGAGATTGGCCTGAGGCCCGAGCGGGAGAGGCACCAGTAGAGGCGCCAGTAGAGGCTCCCGACGAGGCAGATGAGGCCCGCGAGGACGAGGAGATGACCGATTTACTTGATTTCTTAGGAGGGAGCGGAGCCACATGATTGGGAGATCCCTTGATCCGTATTTCTTTTTTGTTTCCATTTTTTCCTGTTACATATCATCTTATTTTTGTTAGACTAAGGGACTAACGTTTGTTTCGTGTTGATTGACTTTTGTTTTGTACATACATATCGTTTGATTTGTTACGTCAGTACTTGTTTCGTTGTTGTCAATAGTGTTTGTAGAAATTCCGGAATCGCGTAGAATTTTTTATTTTAGGAACGTCGTCCTAAAAATAAAATGAACCAAAATCATGATAAAAAAGAGAGAAGTGTAGTGAGTAAAATGTCTGCATATATAAAGAAAAAGGAAAATGTGCATAGAAGGGTTTTTATAAAAAAATACGTGTAGAGAAATTCTTGTGTGTGTGAACAACGAGTGTATATAAAGAAACTTTTGTATGAGCCATAGGTGTGCGTTGGAGAAAAAACGAAAAAGATCTTTGAATGTAAATAGGGTTTGATCATGTGACGTAAAGAGAGAGAGTTCCAATGCGTATACTGAAAAAGTTTGTCACGTATAAGAGTGTAGATATACAAAAGAAAATTTCTTCATAAAGGACCACAAGTGTATAATTTTGTGAATATATAAAAATGAAAGTTCAACATGTTATAAAGGCCTCAAAGGTCGACATGTTATAGTTAAGAAGTATAAATCATTCGTAAAGAGCAAACGTATCTTCTGGAAACAAGGGACTGATGCTAAGAGTTTATTTTCCGGAATAAACCGAGATAAGAATGGATGAATTCATTGAACTGATGAAAGAACATAACTTGGAAACGTTGGGTCTGTCTATGTAAATTCCCAACCGTAGTATCACAATGCCATAAATGGGATGCTTGAGTGCCCACCTGGTTGTAGCCGTGACTAATTTTGCACGTTGTTTTCAAATCATCATTGTCACACGTGCCTTATGGAATAATATGGAAGTTCGGCCCGAAATCGACACCTTGACACCCAAATTTGTTTCGCCCCAGATATCAAGATTGGGGTTCCCACGATAAAAGACCCCATGGAGACACAACCTTAGACCTTTTTGAACCTTGGCCTATAAAAAAGAATCCTCATTCCTTCCCCGAAGCAAAGGACAGCGGAATCTCCTTAAGGGAGAGTGAATATAATGCTAAAACCCGATTTTCCAAACAAAGGGATGGGGAAGGAGAAGTGAAAAGAAAGAAAAGGAATAAATGGAAAGAAGGAAAAAGAAAAAGATGAAAATAAAGAAAAAGAACAATAAAAAAGAAAGGAAGGATTCCCGATCGAAGGTCGAAGGGAAGTAAAAATGGAAAAGAGCGGAGGCAAATAGAATAATTTTGGGTCAATGAAAGAAAGGGAATGGAAAATCTTTAGACCAGATAAATTCTCGACAAGGTAAGTGACTACCGGCAAAGGGAAACCCATTTTTGGTGTCTCTTCCTTTTAGATTGCCATTTTCGACTGGCGATATCCCACCCCACATGAACAAAGAGGAAAAGACCGAAACACCCAGCTTCCTCTCCAAAAACATTACCCTCGAGAAAATCCTATTGGTCCGTGATCGTACGTTTGATCTTTGATTCGATAGGAAGTCGTGTGCAAAATAGAGTCATGGTGCAGTTATGGTTTGGGAATAGGATAAAACACTTGCCTGTGTGAGTTTTATACACTATGAGTGATTTATTTTCAGCTTAGCCCGATGTTTCCCCTGCATGTTCATTTAAAAGCTAAAAGTTGACATCCTGCCCTTCATTCTCGGTTACAAGGAAGATTACCCTTGGCACAAGTATATTGTTTCTCTAAGATATTGTGCTCTCGCGAATGATTTATTTTTCTTTGCAAAAAAAAGCATGTTTGCCTTTTAGAAAAAAAAACGGTGGACCGTTTGGTCCTGCCAACCCACTTTTTTTCGGAGCCCCATGAATGTCATTGCCTAGCGCTGTTCATGCATCCTCCACCCAAAGAGTTTGGAGCTATGCTTCATGATTGACTAGTGTGGACCCTCTAGTGCAATCCTCCATTCTCCACTTTTTTTAGGAGCCCCATGAATGTCATTGCCTAGGGCTGTTCATGTGTCCTCCACCTTCGAGTCTGGAGCCCCGCGAAGTTATTGCGTAGCGCTGTTCGCCAATTCTCCATTCTCCACTTTTTTTCGGAGCCCCATGAATGTCATTGCCTAGCGCTGTTCATGCATCCTCCACCCAAAGAGTTTGGAGCTATGCTTCATGATTGACTAGTGTGGACCCTCTAGTGCAATCCTCCATTCTCCACTTTTTTTCGGAGCCCCATGAATGTCATTGCCTAGCGCTGTTCATGTGTCTTCCACCTTCGAGTCTGGAGTCCCGCGAAGTTATTGCATAGCGCTGTTCGCCAATTCTCCATTCTCCACTTTTTTTCGGAGCCCCATGAATGTCATTGCCTAGCGCTGTTCATGCATCCTCCACCCAAAGAGTTTGGAGCTATGCTTCATGATTGACTAGTGTGGACCCTCTAGTGCAATCCTCCATTCTCCACTTTTTTTTGGAGCCCCATGAATGTCATTGCCTAGCGCTGTTCATGTGTCCTCCACCTTCGAGTCTGGAGCCCCGCGAAGTTATTGCGTATCGCTATTCGCCAATTCTCCATTCTCCACTTTTTTTCGGAGCCCCATGAATGTCATTACCTAGCGCTGTTCATGTTTCCTCCACCTTCAAGTCTGGAGCCCCGCAAAGTTATTGCGTTGCGCTGTTCGCCAATTCTCCATTCTCCACTTTTTTTCGGAGCCCCATGAATGTCATTGCCTACCGCTGTTCATGCATCCTCCACCCAAAGAGTTTGGAGCTATGCTTCATGATTGACTAGTGTGGACCCTCTAGTGCAATCCTCCATTCTCCACTTTTTTTCGGAGCCCCATGAATGTCATTGCCTAGCGCTGTTCATGTGTCCTCCACCTTCGAGTCTGGAGCCCCGCGAAGTTATTGCATAGCGCTGTTCGCCAATTCTCCATTCTCCACTTTTTATTCGGAGACCCATGAATTCATTGCCTAGCGTTGTTCATGTGTCCTCCGTTATCAAGCGCTGAGCCTCTGGTGACTGGGAAATATGTTTTTCTGTTTTCCGGATCGGTTCCTTCACCAAGCATGTGTATATGTGTATATGTATATTATATTCGTTGTTTTTGTTGTTGTTTGTATTTTGTTTTGTGTTGTGCAGAAGAAAAAAAAGAAGGAGTAGAGACGAGAGTCATCATCACGGAAAGGGCAGGACGGACGAAATCAGTGTCTTATCTTTGCTTTCCTCTATCTCCGATGAGAGGTAAGTAAAGAGGGGCAACTGTCATACCCTAATTTCGTCCGGGGATTATTATTTGATGATATACAACCTTGGATTGGCCACTTCGAGATACTTGGCACCCTTTGTTGCACAATATGTGAAGTCCCGAGACGTGCCGAAAATCAAAAGGAAGCAGGCTTACGCGATCCGTAAAAATTCCGTAATTTGACGGAAATCGAAAGGAGGTATTTTTTCGCAATCCGTGAGTTTTCGTAACTTCTTCGAAAGCAAAAAAGAGTAAATACATAATCCATAAGGATTCGTAACCTTGCGGAAGGAAAATAAGTATCGTTACGAAATTCGTAAAGTTTCGTAACGTTACCGAAAAAGAATTACCAAAAAAGGTAAAGGGGGTGCATTTAGTAAAAAGAGGGGTACAAATAGCAATCAGGACCACTTGGGACTTCCAAATTCTTCCTCTAGAAGGCTGTTGCTTCTGGAGGAAGCAACCTTGCTCGCCTGGGCGAGCTGGGTGGCAAGCTCCTCCCCTATTTTGCTATAAATAGGGGGAGGAGTGAAGGGAGAAGGGGTTCAGCCTTCTTGGCACTTCGTATTCTCTTAAATTTGCTGAGGAAAATTGTTTCCGTGAAGAAAATCCAAGCCGAGGCGCTTCCGTAACGTTTCCGTGAGTAATTACGCGAAGATTCTCGACCGTTCTTCAACATTTATCGTTCGTTCTTCGTTTTCTTCAGTCTTCAACGGGTAAGGACCTCAAACCGAGCTTTTCAATTCATTCTATGTACCCGTGGTGGTCCACATTTTGTTTCATGTATTTTTATTCTCGTTATCATTCGCTTTCTATACCCCCTTTTGACATGCTTCAATCATTTATTTAAGTCATTTCTCGCCTAATCCAAAAATAAAATAAATTTCCACCGATCATTTGAATTGTATCATCCATTAATTTCGGTTAAAATGAATTCCGACCGTTCGGTCGTGCCGTAACCACGTTGGAAATCAAAAAAGAGGTAAAATAATAATATAATAATAAAAAATATCTTTTAGTAAAATGAAACGGAAAAATCAATCGGACATTTTCTCTTTGGGATTTCTCATTCTTAATTGAATTGACTAAATAACTAAAGCGAAACTAAGGCTAAAATCAATTCGCCAAGTCAAGCTCGTCCACCAAAAAATCACTAAAAAAGCATTTGAAAGTTTTATCTCAGCTTTTTCTTACCAAGTTAAATGGATCATTTTTAAAGGCCCAACACCTTTAAGTGATCACCTTTCAAGTAAAAGAATCGCTTGATTCACCTATAAAGAAAGAACTACGTAGGTCTGATTTCCTCTTTGATGGAGGGTACGTAGGAGCAAAAGCTCCGCTTTTGTCGACCTCAAAAAATAAAAAGAAATAAAAGTTAAGGTAACACAATTTCCACAATTCTAAAAATAGGCTGTTGTCCTTTGAGACAAACGTGAGAGGTGCTAATACCTTCCTCAAACGTAAATATAACTCCCGAACTTAGAATTTTTATTTTGACCAGTTTCCTTCGGTTTTTCCGACGTTTTCCACAAATAAACATTGGTGGCGACTTCGCGCATCTTTCCTCCTTTGGAAAGCGCACCCATGAGCCTCGCCTTCGCTCGCCCGTAAAAGGGCATGTTGCGACACAAGGTTCCCAACAAAACACTCACTATCCTAAGGAAAAATTGCCTAAAATTATTACACACAAATGGAAGTTTGGTAACCTATTGGAGGCTCTCAACACACTTCCAATGAAAGGCCTTTTTGTTACAAAACTTGAAAGCAATGAAGGTAAGTAAATTGCAAATTACAAAATTACAAAACGGTCCTCAATTTTGGTGGTTGTTCTTTCTTTGGTGATTCACTCAATTTGGAATTCTTCTTAGTCCAATAGCTCTTAAGGTGGTTGGCCCTTTTTTCTTGACTCAAATTCTTCAAGGGATGGCATCAATCCTCCTTCCAATTCCCTATATGGCAACCCACAAACAAGGAAACAAAGAGACAAGCAATAACCAAAGACCAAAAAAAAAATGAAATGAAAGCTAAACCAATGGAGTTTTAACAAGACAATTTTTCAAGGATTATTCAACAATTAAAGCAATGAAAAGGACATAGAAGAAAGCTAGGACTCAAAAAGAAACTTAGAATGGCTCTAGAGTAGAGTAAAAAAACTGGAAAAAAAAAAGACTCAAAAAACCTCTAGCTTTGGCACTTGTCTTCACACTAATTTTCAATTGAAATTTTGGAACTATGATTGGTATAACATAGGCACCAATTATAGAATAATTTTGAGCCAAAACAACAAGCACACTTCCCTTTCATTTTTTTTCCTGGATACTGAATTTCCTGCCAACTTGTGTGATTTTTCGTATTTTTTCCTTTTATCCAAATCACTTGTTTCTTTTTTTCTAACTTTTTTCCAGATGTCTAGAAAATTAAGTAAAAATTTCAGTTTCGAAGCAACCAATTCTCAGTAATTTTTACAAGTTTGTATATCCAAGCTGCCAGCACCAGCGATTTTATTTTTTAAGCATGATATATTGATTGCCTTGGGCTTACTTTCAACCTTCCTATGTATGTTGAACTCACTAGGATTGTTTACCACAGTTTTAGGAGTTCAATATTCACTTAGGATCAACATTTCAGCCAGCAATTCAATCACCAAAACTCAAATTCACAATAGACACAATCATAAGGAAACCTAAAAGTTCAAGAAAAGGTTCACAATCAAAGACTCTCTAAGAATTTTGCATGAACATGTTAAGGACTAATTAACATGAAAGATTTGACTCAAATCAAATAATAGGCTAAAATAATTTCATACACTCATGAGCAAATGAGTTAGACAAAGAAACAAGAAAATAAAATTCAGCACAACATAAGAAATCTTATGTGACAAGTTTCATGACTAGACATGACTTCTATGACAAAACTACAATAGGTGAACAAGTCACTCTAGATTTTTGAGGTTTTATTCTACTTTAATATTTTTGTAAGAATTTTATGGTTTAGGTTTCAGCCACAAAAAATAACAAGACAAAACTCAAAGGAACCTAAAATCAACACAATTCATGGTTCAAGAACAAGAACAAGAAATTTGAACCATAGAAAATAAAATCTAGCTTCTATAGCAAGTTTAATCGGTGAAAACTCTAAAGAATCATGTTAACAACATTTAGCACTAGACATTTGAGGAGATACATGGAGAAAAAATGAAGAAAAAATAATGGAAGAGAAGTTAAAGTAAAAAATTAATGGAGGTTTAAGGAGCACCTACTTGAAGCTCTTGTGCTCTAATTACCACTTGATGGAAGCTTGCTTGTGGGGCTTCTATGGAGGCTGGATCTTTGAGCTTCAACGAGGTCCCTTAATGGTGATTTTCCACCATGGAGACGCAGCGGAAGACAAAGGAGAAGAGGTGAGAAAAGGCACCATCCACTAGGGAATAAGCCATGGAAGAAGGAGCTTCACCACCAAGATGAGCCTTGGATAAGAAGCTTGGAAGGATGCTTCAATGGAGGAAAAGAAAGAGGGAGAGAAAGAGAGAGGGGGGAGCACGAAATTGAAGGAATAAAAGAGGGAGAGAAGTGGAACTTTGAAGTATATCTCACAAGACTCTCATTCATCAAAGTTACAACAAGTGTTACACATGCTTCTATTTATAGACTAGGTAGCTTCCTTGAGAAGCTTTCTTGAGAAAACTTCCTTGAGAAGCTAGAGCTTAGCTACACACACCCCTCTAATAACTAAGCTCACCTCCTTGAGAAGCTTCCTTGAGAAGATTCCTAAAGAAGCTAGAGCTTAGCTACACACACCCCCTATAATAGCTAAGCTCACCCCCATGCCAAAATACATGAAAATATAAAAAAAAAAGTCCCTATTACAAAGACTACTCAAAATGCCCTGAAATACAAGACTAAAATCCTATACTACTAGAATGACCAAAATACAAGGCCCGAAAGAAGGAAAAACCAATTCTAAAATTTACAAAGAAGAATGGATCCAACCTTGACCCATGGGCTCAAAAATCTACCCTAAGGCTCATGAGAACCCTAGGGCCTTCCCTTGGATCTCTGGCCCAATCTACTTGGAGTCTTCTATCCAATGTCCTTGCGGGGTAGGATTGCATCAAGAACCATGGTCTCTATTGATTAAGACAGAAGGACATTTCGTATGTGTGTCACTATGGCACTTAGGTGCTAACTAGAACTCTCTTAATGATAACAAACATCATTTCATGTTAGTAACAATGAGGAGGATGGAATATAATTTAGGGACTATTTTTTAACCGTCAATTTTAAGGACTAATATAATAATGTGTTAAAATCAAGGACAAAATTAAAATGATTTATAACTTTTCGCGTCTAGTCCTAAACTCTTCAAAATGGTCTTTGTAGACATAGACTAAATAAGTGTGTCATGTGTGTGCCATGTAAGCACTTAACATGTCACATATGATGTTTCATTAAAGTTAACGAAGAAGACATAGGGTGTGTTTGAAAACACATTGCAGATCCATTCAAGGCGCAAAAAAATCTGTCAAAACATAAAAATGTAGAAGCTACTATGCATTGATTCACAAATTTTTCTCAAATAGTCACTTAGCAGAAGGACTAACTTGAATGGATGATTGCAGATCCAGAGATATTTTTTTTCATTTTGTTAAACGTTGGGACTAAAGTAACAATGTTAACCAAATTCAATAAATAATTTGATGGTTTAATTTATTCTTACCAAATTACAAACATTTGGCTTATCTAAAATTTAGAAGGAGAATTTTGTCGTCAATAATAATATTACCCGACTTGAACAAGATTTCTTTCGGTTGATGATACATGTGATTTATACAAACAAAAAAAGGTATATATGATTGTTGAAATATATCTAAATTTTCTAATGGTTGAATTATTGAAATTTAATATATACAAAGAATTATTGAATAAAGTATATTGATTCAAACTCAATGTTAAATATTAAAAATAAAATTAAGAATATTTATAAAAATTATTAAATTATTTAATGTGGCACCAAAATCAAGCAATATTTTTTTAAAAAAAAATATAAGAATTAACTTTTCAATTTTAGGAATCGTGTCAACATCTCCTATCAATACTTTAGATTCATGACAACACTCTAGCCAGAGTCATCATGTAATGATGTTAGTATGAGCACCAAAGTTAACATATGAATCAAAAACTTATAATTTAAGATTATATATATCGAAATTACTCAAACACTAATACCAGCTCTATACGAGGACAAAAAAAAAAGCTAAGGACCAAAGTATTGCTCCATTGGAAAAGTTACTACTAAAAAAAACACATTCAACAACGGTTTTTGGAGATATTCTAAGACGGTTTTGAATCGTCTTTGAAGCGAATGTAGTAGGAAGTTGAGACTTTCTATGACAGTTTTCAAAAACCGTTTTAAAAGGGTATAATTTCTAAGACGATTTTGTCTAGAAACCGTCCTAGAATGTAGTTTTAAAAAAATTGAGAATTGTAAGAGGATTCTTTTAAAAACTGTCTTAAAAAGTAAACTTTGTAAGTCGGTTTTTGAAACAACGATCATATAATCATTTTAAAAAAATGATGAGAATTCTAAGACGGTTTTAAAGTAAACTTTTTGAGACGGTTTTTTAAAGAACGGTCATAGAATGTTATTTTTTTAAAAACAAAAAAATTTAAAAATTTTGAAAATTCTAAGATGGTTTTTCTAAGAATCTTCTTGGAATGTATTTTTTAAACAATCATTAAAAAATTAAAAATAATGAAAATATTATTATTAAAAAATTGTATAGATAAAGTTGTTGAAGCAACTAAGTGAGCATTAAGATGCATATTTGCATTCAATCAAATTGAAATAATTTATATTCTTGCTCTCAGATTTTCAAGCTTATTATTATTCTGTGTATATGACATGAATAACTTAGCTAAAATCATTTATGATGATTTGGATAGTGCTTAATCTTTGTTTCTACTACTTTTCAGCTCCTTGATTGTCAAGGAAGGGATTTAACTGAATGCAACTCATATATTTATTGATTGTTTTTGACAGCCTAAATTTCTCCAAAATTCAACACAAACAATTTAATGGATAAACGATGTCAACTATAAAAACCAAGCACGCATGATGAGTTCCTACATTAACCATAACTGTGTCATCATTCCTATAGTCCAGATGTTACATCACTTCCTTATGATCACGAAGAATTTAACTCACTGAATCAATTAGCACTCCAACAATTCAAGTGTGTAGCAAAAAATTTACAACTTATGCTTCATACTACTAGTTTCAAACAACACTTAATAATACAGAAAAAAAAATTCTCATAATTTTTAAAGGAAAATGGAATTGAAAATCAGGTTTTCAAATATAGTATGCAATTATGTATAACCTACCATCACAAACCTAGGGGGTTGAGACTAAATAGCCAGATATGTTGGGCCACCACCATGACCAATACTGCCTCCACGACCATGGAATAGTGTAACCTTTATACCATAATGATTGCAAGCAGCTCCTCTCGAGTCTTTCACAGTTTCAAATAGAGGGACCACCTGCATCCTATTGTAAACAAGCATGTTAGTAAAATTCAAACATTCGAACTATGAAGGATATTTTAAACAAATTATCCAACTCATCATAAAGCATCACAAAGTTTCATTTTACCTGGCACCCTTAAATTTTTCCTCGTAAGAATATAGCACTTAAATATAGTTTTCTTCGTGTTCTATTTCATATGATTAGGCTAGTCCTACTATTAAATCCCCACCATTCAATTTCCAAATGTTTTGACCAGAAAATTAACCTTAAGCTACTTGGATATGGCAAGTACATAAGCATAAACCAAATTTACATGTTTGTGTGTATAGCTAGCTAACATGTAATATACATGATAAAACATTTATTTCAAGTTTTTATTCAAGAAAAAGTATCCACATAAAGTTAAAATGGACAAATTAAAAAAAATTATCTCAGGCACTAGTTGGATTTGACTAGTATAAAGAAATAGAAGTTCCACACTTACATTCCACTAGGACATGCTTTTCCCAACTTCCCAATAGCAGCAAGTCGAGCATCCTTCTGTAAAAGCTCTACGACCAGGACATCACTTGCCTGACAATCAAGTATAAACCCACTATTATCATTTATCAATGTGAACACTCGAATTTCAATTCTTTTAGTTTTACATAGCTATAGAGTTAAAATGTCAAAAACATATTGAATAATTATTTATTACCAATAGCAGCTTGACAAAATATAGGGAAAATAATGGACCAAGTGAGACTAGAATCAACAATTGAGGCCATAGAGATCACATAAGCTCTAAGTGAATCACTCCCCAGTTCAACATTAATTCGGAATATATCCAAGACTTCTTTAACATCAGAAGGAACCTAAAAGAAGAAATCAAGATACCAATTAGAAATAGCTAGGAACATGGAACTGAAAAAGAATTAAATGATTACAAGTCGTTCAATTCTTGGTTACTTTAGATAAAATAAGAATGTAAAAGTATAGTTAACTTTGATCTGGTGGGCACAACATCATGAATGAGAATTGAGAAGGGAATGAAAGAAACAAGCAACAACAAAATTTCTTTTTTTTTTCTTAAAAAAAGCAAAAGAAGAATTATCTTTGGAATGTATTTGTGCTCAAGCTAAAACAATTAACTCTTGTATCATGGTTGCATTTTCAAAAATAACCTTAGATTCTAGCTTTGGATTATAAATGGGACATAAAAATTAGATATTTGTGCCATAATTAGAATATAAAAAATATAAATTTATTTAAGGACTAAATTAAAAGGGCTTGGAATGAGCATATAGCATCTCAAGGAATTTTATTTTTCTAATTTTGAGTATAGATTTTGATCATCCAAAGATCCGAGTGTCATCGATTTGGTTCTTTGACAGTAAACACATCATAATGGTCTTCCAATGTTATTTTTTTTTTCATTGAATAGGGTTGACATCAAAATTTGACATTGGTGAACTATTTTAGTGTATTTGCCATTGAAGGACAAAATTTAAGACACTTGTATCAGTGACCAATATTGGTGTTTACTCTTCTTTTTTTTTTCAAGAGTGCAATAAAAAGTTCGATACTGAATTTCTCAGTGTGTCAGTAATTATAAGTTGCTCAAGAAACTAAATTTAGAGTCTTGAGGTGAGACAAATACCAAGGCTCATATTCCACTTTTCATCTAAAAGGACCACAATGATGATTTTTGAACTAGTCAACATTTAGTCAATCATATAGAAAAGTGAAAAGAGAATATAGCTTCAATTTTTTTACACATTAATTATGATATAAACTTTTTTCTTTTTCTAAAATACAAACAGAAGCTTTCCTGTCCCACAAGACACACATCTTGCAAATAGGTGCTTAATATACTAAAAACTCTAACCATCTCACCTCTATAAGTGACTAATGACTAATGTGGTTCAAACCTTTTTTTTTTCACTTGTAAGTGTACAATATGTATTATGTAGTCAAATGCATGGGCCAAATTTTGAACTTAAACTTCGTAATATATGTTTTCTGTCTTTCGTTTGCTTTTGAGAAGATATACACAAAGAGTGGGAGACGAGCAATGCCTATCATGATTATGGGATCTGTAGCAACATTTATAGACTGTGATAGGTGCTGGAAATTGTTGTGGTAACAAGAAACAGGTCTCTTCATTTATAGGATTTATTCAACCAAACCTATCTCCTTCATAAGTCATAGGCTTCTCTCATTTCTTCAAGTCCTAACTCATCTGCTAAAGATGCGGTACAATATATTACCTACATATCCTTTTGGATAAGACAACTTTTTTTCTATGAGAAATTTTCATATGCTTTGGTTTCTATAATTTTTTATATCTTCCTTTTCAGGCACTATTAAAGTTATATTTGCAAAGCTATCAACATCTGGTTCTCCTCTTGTCGTTTTGGTCACTCGTCATGCTTTCCTATTTGACATGAGTCTCATTATGAGTGCTAAGGGTTGCAGATGACTTCTTATGATAAAGGACTATACAAGGAGGAAGAGTTTGGCTTGGACGGGCTCCACATGGATGGATCAATCACTAGAGTAAGGAGTAAGAGATTTCAAGAAGAGCTTGATGAGAGACTAAATTTTCTCATGGAAGAAAGAAGAGAAGAAGCGAAACTTATTTATTTTAGCCAACTTTTAGAATACGATTTATTTTTGTTTTTAATTATATTTTTGGGTCTATTTTTGGACTTGTAATGGGCTGCTACCGTTTCTATTGTTATTTTTAAGTCTTTTAATTATTAGATTAGTTATTGGTCCTTGGGACTAATTTAGGATTATTAGTAGGAGTTATAAATAAACTCCTTAAAACACTTGGTTAGCAATTTTTATGAAATTTTCAGTTTAGACACAGTTAACAGAGTGCCTTTCTTGGTTCTTGTGTGAAGCCTTAGGTTTTTATCAAAGAATTTTATTCTTTGTGTCGAATCATTCTCAACTTATTAGTCTCCCAAGATTGTGGTGTTGTTCTTTTCATCTCCTTCTCTAATTCTGCTTTTTTCTTTTATTTTTCCCAATTTCATAGAGCCCCAAATTGGTTCCCCAGTTTGCTGAAGCTAAAACTTGGATCCACAAATCAGGGTTCCATGAGTTGGTACTAGAGCTTTGGTTCTAGAAATCAGGTGTTATCTATCCTTTGTGTTTTGTGTTTCATGTGTGTTTCCTCCTTTGTTTGTTATGTCAATTTTTTTGTTTAACTCTATATTATTATTTTATCTTTGTTTTATTTCTTTGAGTCTATCTTTCTTTTCTGAACTATATCTAGTATCAATATCTTTTTATCTTTTTTTATAAATATAACATTAAAATTCGTGCAAAAAAAAAAAGGAAGAAGTTAAAAAAAATCCAGTTTTCAAATTTGGAGGCAAAATTCTGTTAAAGTCTAGATTTGAATTTTCCCAATCATTGTGTGCAAAAAAAAAAGCGCAGAGATAAAAAAACAAAAAAAAAAGAAAAAAAAAGCAAAAAAATGAAAAAAAATGCATTTAGAGTCTTTCTTGTTTTTACATACTTCTATTTCAAAAAAAATTGTGTCTTGTTGGTTATTTACATCTAGTATAGTTCAATTTTCGGACAATCATTTTCTTCATTCTGTAGTCTTTTAGTTTGTCTTCCTTAGCATTCCTTTTGATTATTCCTTTCATTATTTTTGTTTGTCTTTAAAATTCCTTAGTTTTGTCTTAAAGTATTTCTTTTCTTAGCTTCTTGAGTTGAGTTTTGATTTGTGACATATTTCACATTGAATACTTCTTGATTTGAGCTTGAAGGTTCTACATAAGAACTGAAAAAAAGCAAGAGTGGTAAAAGGCAAGAGTGCATATTATAAAAGAAAAAGTCTTGAAAGAGTGACAAACGAGTGAACTTGAGTGAAACACTAAGTTGAGTGGCAAGGTCCCATTCAATTTTTTACTTGTGCACTAACTTTGTTGGCAGTTTTATGAAATTTTCATATTAGACACAATTAAGAGAGTGTCTCTCTTGGTTCTTGTGTGAAATCTTATGTTCTTATCAAAGAATTATATTCTTTGCGGTGAATCATCTTCAACTTATCAGTATCCTAAGATTATGGCATTGTTCTTTCCATCTCCTTCTCTAATCCTGCTTTTTCATTTTTATTTTTCTCAATTTCATAGAGCCCCAGATTGGTTTCCCAGTTTGCTAAAGCTAAAAATTGGATCCACAAATCAGGGTTCCATCAGCTTCCCTGCATCAAATTTTGCCAGCTCTTGGAGTATGGGCTCAATTCAATGTGGTGAACTTGCTGCTTTGCAGGTTGATGTTAGAAAATATTTGGCACGGAAGCCTGGTTGGACTAGGTGTATTTATAGGCATCTATTTTAGATACAGTCTTAAGTAAGTATTGGTTCTTGTCTTCTTGATTTGAAGATGTTATTGGATATTGTATGAAATTGATTTAAGTGGGTAAGGAAGGAGAGGGATATTAGTCATGCAAGGATGAAAAGGATATTAAAATAGATATTAAGCATGCTAAAAAGATATTAAATAAAAGTCATAAGTCCAAACGCCAATGAATCTGGAAATAGCACTACTACAAAAAGATCATTTTACATCGGTTCTAAAGTACTTTTTACGACGGTTTTAAACCGTCTTTGTTGCCAATGTCGTAAAAAGTTAAAATTTTTTACGACGGTTTTTTAGAAACCATCTTAGAAAAATTATACATTTTAAGACGGTTATTTTTTCTAAGAACCGTCTTAAAATGTAAAGGTTTTTTAAGACGATTTATCGAGAACCGTCTTAGAATATAATTTTTTAAAAAAAAATAAAATAAAATAATGATTCTAAGACGGTGTTTGGAAAACCGTCTTAGAAGTTAGACAATCTAAGACGGTTCTCTGAAGAACCGTCTTAGAATGTATTTATTTTTAAAAAAAAAATAAAAATATAATTGTTTTAGTAATATTTTTTTTTATTAAGCATGCTTCATAATAAAGAGGTAAAAGCTTTAAGAAGGTGTTCAATATTTATTGTTGTGATTGTACATCAAAAAAAGATGAGAAAAATGAAAACATTTTTTTTGTAATGAAAAATGAAAAGATTAACACCAAAAAGAAGAAGGTGTTGGAGACACCGATATTAATAGCTGCAAAGAACGGTGTGACAGAAATGGTAGAGAAAATCATTGACTCGTTCCCAGTAGCTGTTCATGATATGGATGCCAAGAAAAAAAATATAGTGCTATTGGCAGTAGAGAACAGACAAACTTACTTATATAACTTCTTGCTCAACAAGAAAAATCTAAAGGAAAGTAATATATTCGGAAAAGTGGATAACAAGGGAAACAGTGCATTGCACTTGGCAGCCAAACTTGGAGACTATAAACCTTGGCTAATTCCTGGCGAAGCTCTTCAAATGCATTGGGAAATCAAGTGGTACCTGGTAAGTTTACATATATTTGATTAGAATTTTGAAAGTTGTCAAAAATTGATAAACTGCATTAACTTGTTTTCGTTTGAAAACTAAAAGGGGATACACACTCGTGTGATATCAGAAATGGAAGCAATGCAGCTAATGGTGAAATAAAATATTGATGACTGGAGAGGAAGTTGAGATAAATTTTAAAAGTAAAAGCTACATCCATTAAAACATTTAAACATCAAGGGTGTTGTTTAAGCAATTATCTGCAAATATGGATTTTTATTTTATCTATGCATGTATACATCAGCTACAAATATAAAAGAGCATATTCAATACTACAGTGATTTATGGTCTTTATATAGGCTTTCATTTAAACTCATTTAAAAAGTTTATAAAAATCTATATCAAAACAAGCTTCTCTTTGAATTTATTCTAATAAGTCTGTCGATAAAAGATTAAATAGATTCCTATTAGACAAAAACTTGAGAAATAAATATTTTATTGAACTATTTACCCAAACAAGTCCTAAACCAACTATTAACACTGTAAAAATAATTATTATCCCTGTAAAAATAATTACATATTCAATAAAGGTATGGTTATATTAACAACACTGAATTAATGTCTTGAATTTTTCGTTTATTTTAAATATTTTAATTAAATATAAAAAATAAGTCAAAATACTTTATATTATTAGTAAAATAATAAGCCATGTGTTTATTATAATATAGTAATAAATAGTTTTATACAATAATCAACACTGAATTAACGTTCTTGACTTGGCTCTATTCACTCGTATTCCTGAAACAAATTCCTTGGATTTTTCGGACCATTAGCTTCCAATACTGAAATAAATCATCAACTCACCAAAAATTCACATACAATAATCAATATAAAATAACATAAGGAAAGTAATACAGTATAATAATAATAATAATAATAATAATAATAATAATAATAAAAGAATGACTAAGAAATATTAACTTCAGGTGCAATAGCGTGTGAACCAGATTAATGCATTCTGAGTCCTTGCCCCTCCCAATACACACCAAAAACCCCAGGTTCTTCTCTTCTATCTTCCTTTTGCCATTTGAACTATCATGTCTAAGTAATAATTTCAATATATGTAAAAACAGTCAAGAGACAAGCCCAAGCACTGCTAGAACAAGCCCAAGCACATAACACAAGCTAATAAAATAAAATTGCTTACAATGACTAAATAAGGAAACATAATAAAATTATGAAACAAGTCTCAAGATTACTTCCTTAGTATGATGTCTATTTGATTACATAATATTTAGAGATATTCTAAAATATTTTAAGACACATTAAATATATTCTGAGATATTTTGTATAAATTCAAACACTTCCCTTGAAGCTAATGCTTAAAAAAATTTTAACATTGTCACAATTAAAAAAGTAAAAACAAGTTACTTACAGTGTGGAAGAGTAAACAATTGGCAGTGGAGAAATGGAGGATCTATTTATTTTATTGATAAAATCCCCGAAATATAAGATCCCCGAAAATGGAAGACCAAGGAATGGAACACAAAGCCTTATTAGTTACCTCCTCCGAAAAATAAGATCCTCGAGCTTTCTTTATATTCGCAGCCCTGCTCCAGAAGAACGTAGTATTCCATGATTTAGACTTACAAAAATAGCTTCATAATTCAAATGGAATTAAGCTCAGATAAAATGCCACATCAGATGGTGCTCATAGCATTTTGTAAGAATACTAAATTCATAAAACCAAATGTCTTCTACTTTGGAGTAGAAATCTGATTAGTACCTCAAAAGGCATTGATGAGAAGCAGAGGACCTACAAGATTTCAATAAGCGAAATTAAATTCATTAAGAGTTCATGTTGCATGATTCCAGCAATTACATTTACACAGAACACACACACACACAAAGGAAACAGTGCCCAACCTCTTGTTTTCAATCTTGTGTAGAACAAGAAAAGTTGCACCAAGTGCTCCTCAAGACAAAAAAAACAGTGAAGCACCGAAGCAGCAGATCCTAATTTTCCGAGAACCCAATCTAGGAAGCGTTTGATTCTTTATTTTAAGGCAAAGTCTTGTTGTTGTGAGCGTCAATTTCAGCTACCAACACTTTTTTGCTTCCTCCAAATGCTGTAAATGAACACGAAACATATAGCTTCAATAACATTAATTATTATTAAACTCACTTGGGTGATTATTGAATGAACTTCAGCAACCATGAAGGGGTTTCAACTATGAACTTTCCACTACTATGATAATGACACTAAACTTAGCTTCTCAGGAGAGTGAAGAGAAAGCGACAGTGGAATATACCAAAAAATTGAGAGTTTGATGACTTACCGTAAGAAAGTTGAGATAGAGGAAGAATTTTTTTTACAAAAAAATCTAGGAAATGAAACCTTATCGTGGATCTAACAAGCTCGGAATTGCATCAAAATTGAATCCTTGATTCACCAAAAAAGAACAAAACGAGAAAGAATGATCAATTAATAAATGAAAACAACAGCGGATAAAAGAGGAAAACAAGAATTGAGAAGGGGAAAAGGGTGACGGAACCCTAACCCTAGTGGAATTGGGATCGAGTTGAGGAGGAAGAGGAGAGAGAAATCGAAGCCGAAAGAAAGAGAAGGATGCATCATTTGTATGTGTGGTACCAACGAACTCCGTTTACTGAGAATTGAGGCAACGTCGGAAATGAAGAGAAGAGAAAGAGGTAGAGAGAGGGAAGAGAAAGACTCAGATAAGAGGCAAAGAGAGGGAAGACAAAAAGGCGGAGAAGAGCAGAGAGAGAGGGAAGAAGCATGACCAGTGCGCTGCCCAATGCGAGAGAGAGAAAATCACAATAACAAGAAAAAGCCAATTAACAGCTGTAATGAGAGAGAAAAAGCAAAAAAAAGTGTAAATATAAAAGGAATTACAACGGTTTTTTAAATAACAGTTTTTATTATTAATAAATTTATTATAATATTATTTCGGATATTTTTTTAAAACGGTTTTTGTGGACCGTCGTAATTCACGGGTCGTAATAAATGTTTTATTTAGTAGTGTAGATATAATTATTGTTTATGTATTCATATTTTTTATAGAAGGAAGACAGAACATACTAGTCCACTAGGGCCCTTGTCTCACATTTTGTAGTTTTATTCTTCTAGATACTCCTTTTCTTGGTAGTGTCCTAATGTTTACATGAACACTTTCTAGATACTCACTTGGAAGCTCAGTTGGCCTTTGCTTTGGCTTTGGAATCCTCCAAAGAATATCGCCAATGCCTATTGTCCTATGTACACTTTCTTGCTAAGTATTAATCTACTATATTTTTCTTTTATATATTCTCCATATGCAATTCTGGCATTTCTCATTCTTGCATGAAGCATGCATGTTGTCTGTCTCCCACAAAAAAAGTTCTTATAAATAGTGACTTGGTCTCCCACTATGCGCGTCCTATCTTTTGCTCTATCTGTCTCAGCATCTCACTGTTGGCACTTAATTTTTTATTTATACCAAAATGATTTGTACCTATGATTCTTAGATTATTTAGGGATAATTATACCGATTTCTCTTTGAGGTCACAGACAATTACACCTAGGCCCTACTTGATTCAGAAATTACGCTTATTCTCTATTTTATAATCTATTATATTATTCTAACACTTTAACTAGGCTTGTTCATGGTTCGATTCATCATAGAAAACTTAATCGAACTGAACTAGAAAACAATTCTCTACAAGCTAAACAGAACTGGAAAATAGTTTGTTTGAACCAAATAAAATTGTTTCTTTGGTTCCATGCATTGTATTCTAAAATTTAGACCAAATTGGTTTTGGATTACTAAACTGAATTGTTCTTGTGCTCTTAACCATGAACAAGCCTGCATTTATTAGATTGACAATTTAAAATTACTACAAAAATTGTCAACAGAATTTACTTAGGAATTATCAACATGTCCTCATGCTCTGCTCAATCAGAAAATAATGCACTGTTATTTCATTTTTAAACTAGTGTCTACTGGCAATCATTTGAAGCCTAAGAAGATGCACAAATGTCAGGAACACATCAAACATGTGCTGGGGTATAAAGCCAAAAATGCCAAAGAGACCAATAACATGAATGTATATTTCTTTTTCTCACACAAAGAATAGACATTAAATAATATATACCAGCATTCCAGGAAGTACTTATCCTTAACATTCCCCAGGACAATTCTATAAATTAGAAGCAATACCTTATCCTTAACATTCCCCAGGACAATTCTATAAGGAGCAATTCCAGGAAGTTGAGGAAGCATTGGCTCCAAAAGCTTTTGAAAAGTGGACTTTCCGGTCTGGGATTCTGCATACAATTTCTTTTGACCAAGTGCAGATGAAGAAGCACTGGAATTTGCTGAACTTGTTCCTGGTAATTGAATATTAGGATTGGCAATTTTTGATGTAGTTGAACTTAAAAACCCCCCACCATCCTATCAATTAGAAAATATATATTACCTAATATGCTATGAAAAATTCAAAATCACATAATTGATTTACCTTGTGATAAAAATTGCACGTAATTAGGTGCTGGAATGTCTAATCTGGGATGTCGAGATTCACCATTTTCTACGTGAAAGAATATGTCCAAATAGGATAATTAAAGTATTAAATATGTCCTCATTCCTCATGTATGACAAAATAGAAGTGATTTAGGATTGGAAGGATCGTAACATTTATTTTTCATACAATCATAAAGTAATATTTCTCAAATTATCATTAGAGGTAAGAAGGAAAATATGGGTTGTTCTAGGAAACAAAAATATGGACATTACTGACATATCACATATGATATGTTCAAAGAATTAGATAGAAGTTATTAAGTATCTTTTATCTTCTGAGTAAAAATTTTGAAATTGAAAATTCAAATAATATCTATTATATCTTTTAAGACTTACTCTTATTTAAAATTTTAATTTCAATTTTATCTTATAAATATATTATATTATTGATTGTAATTTTCAGATTTTTTTTGTATTTATTAACATATCGGGCATTACTCTAGAGATTGTCCAAATAAAACTAATTTGTTTACAAGAGAAGCAGAACTATAAAAGGTTGTAGGATGAATCTTATTCCTATAGATGAGACAGTCTCTACTGACTCAGAAATATATTCAATAGTTCGTTGGTCTGACTATACCTCTCAAGAAGAAGAACTTAATAAAGATTATAAAATCTTAAACGAATTCACTAAAAATGAGTACACAAATCTATACCCAGTAGATGATAAATACAATCAGTATGGAGAAATCCTTGATAATTTGGGATACAGTTTAATGTTTAAAACAGAATTAAATGATTGTGAACATGAAATACAATTCCACATAGGACTAGATCATAAGGAATGTCATTTCTGTAAAAGATATCCCCATAAAACGTTAAGAGCTCACTGTAGCTTATGCTACAAGAACTTTTGTAAAACTTGCATACAAAGTGTTTTAAAAATAGAATTTCCTGATTCTAAGAAGGAAAATGATTCTGGAAATAAAATTATGAATAATCGAATTTCCACCCTAGAGATAAGGTTAAATCAAATAGAAAAAACAGTAGATTTTCTTTACGGAAATTTTGAAAAAGGTAAAAATCCAAATTGTTTTGTGGAACATACTAGTGGGCTTATGGCACTACAAAACAAAGATAGCATCCCTATAATTTGCAATAAAAAGAAAAACAAAAGCCTACATATTTTGGTTAAAATAAATTTTCCTAAAATAAATAAATTTAACCAAACAGAAATAATTTTGCAAGCCTTGGTAGATATTGGTTGTTTTTTTACTTCTATATGCCAAAGTGTTGTACCCCCAGCACTATTGCTTTCAAAAGTAATATAATAACCAAAACTAGAACAACGTCTGGAGACATAATAACAAATGATACAGAAACCAGAAATTTCACCATTCAATTATCCACAAATTGTGAAATTTTTGGTAACAAAATTTTTATAAATAAAGCAGATGTTGTACACTTACGACCCGCTAAAGAAAAAATGATTTTAGGACTCGATTTTATCATACATGATAATATATCAATTACTATTACAAAAGATTATCTATTAATTTCCACAAACTCACAAATGTTACTTATAATAGATGAACTCACATCAAAGTTACGAGCAAAGCGTGGTGATGCCCCCACTAATTTAAATAAAAATAATCAATGTCCTTGTAACACACCAGGTAGCTGTAAAATAAAAGAATCAAAAAATCATGGTAGTATAAACACTCTAGAAACATGTGACACATCCCATGATTCTTACTACGAAAGTATTTTGGAAAGCATAAAAACGGAAACCGAGCTACAATATGAACTATCTGTAGCAGAATCTGATTACAAATCCGTCAAAATCAACAAAATTATAACTTTTGACAATATACAACAGATTATAGACGGATAAAATAAAACTAGTATACCCTACAAAATATTGGAAAAAAGATCATGTTATATGCAAATTAGAAATCATAAACCCAGATCTGATAATTAAAACCAAAGATATTTAGTATGGGAATTTCAAACAAGAAGAATGTAAAAGCCACATAAAAACCCTCTTGGATCTAAAAGTTATAGCACCTAGTACTAGCCCTTATAGAAGCCCTACTTTTATTGTTAATAAACATTCAAAACAAAAAAAGGGAAGACTAGAATAGTCTATAATTACAAAAGGCTTAATGATAACACTCACATAAATGGATACACCATTTCCTCTAAAGATGTGTTGATAAATAGCATACAAAAAGTCAAATGGTTTTCGAAATTTGATTTAAAATCAGGATTTCACCAAGTAACAATGCATCCTAATTCAATAAAGTGGACTGTTTTTTCTTGTTCAGAAGGATTATTCGAATGGAAAGTAATGACTTTCGGACTAAAAAATGCACCACAAATTTTTCAAAGAAAAATGGATAATATTTTTAGAAATTATAAAGAATTCACTTATACGTATATAGATGACGTACTTGTCTTTTCAAAAACTAAAGAAGAACATTATTTACATCTTAAACAAGTTCTTCATTTATTTGAAAATTTTGGCTTGATTATTTCAAAGTCAAAAATGGAAATTTGTAAAACTCATATTTCTTTTCTAGGAACAGAAACAGGTGTTGGAATGTCTAGTCTGGGATGTCGAGATTCACCATTTTCTACGTGAAAGAATATGTCCAAACAAGATAATTGAAGTATTAAATATGTCCTCATTCCTCATGTATGACAAAATAGAAGTGATTTAGGATTGGAAGGATCATAACATTTATTTTTCATACAATCATAAAGTAATATTTCTCAAATTATCATTAGAGGTAGGAAGGAAAATATGGGTTGTTCTAGGAAACAAAAATATGGACATTACTGACATATCACATATGATATGCTCAAAGAATTAGACAGAAGTTATTAAGTATCTCTTATCTTTTGAGTAAAAATTTTGAAATTGAAAATTCAAATAATATCTATTATATCTTTTAAGACTTACTTTTATTTAAAATTTTAATTTCAGTTTTATCTTATAAATATATTATATTATTGATTGTAATTTTCAGATTTTTTTTTTGTATATATTAACATAGCGTTTGTAGTTATCTTATCTAATTGTCTTGTAACTATTTTAAGCATTTAATTTTTCCTTCCCTAATTACTCTTAATTTTCAAATAACATGTACATATCTTTTTAATTTTCAGTTTTAAAATTTTTATTTCTAATCTCTATTAGTAATTATAGTATGTATTATTTAGTTGGTAAATTTATCTTTAATTTTAAGATTTTTATTTTCCTTTTTTTTCAAATTTTTGTGTATATATTAGAAATATATCTTTGATTTTTCTGTTTTTAATATATCTTTACCAACTAATATAATTTAGAATATTAGAGTAACTATCTTTAATTTTTATTTCCAGATTATATATATATATATATATATATATATATATATATATATATATATATATATATTCTATTTTTATGTATTAGTAAATATATCTTAGATTATTTAATTAGAGTAATTTTATTTTTCAGATTTTATTTTCCTTTTATTTACAATATTTTTTAAAAATCTTAAAAATATATATCTTTTAATTTTTCTATTCATTATAGGATAATTAGTTTTTTTTAATTTCCAGATTTTATTTATCTTATAGTGAATCAAATTCGAAAAAAAAAACTAAAAATAAATATACTATTCCTTAAATAAATCTAGATATAATTAGCATTTTAATTTTCAGATTATATCTATTATATATAAAATTGAAAATTTTAATTAAAAATATATCTTTTATTTTCTATTTAAACTAATTAAACTGATCATTCTACTCATACTTATTCCTAGTTTCTATTGTATGCTTACATGCTAGGTACAAGAAGGAAAATGACTGTTCTAACTCCTCTTGATCCCGAAATCGAAAATACTTTTCAAAAGTTAAAGGGAGAAGCTTCACGTGCCAAGAAGCAACTATTTGAAGAAGGATCCTCTTCAAGTTCATCAATCGAAGCAACCGAAATAGACAACAAAGGAATGGTGGAAGTAGATCAAACTATGACGAAATTAGCAACCGATCAAGGAATTGACGCGAGCCAACCCATTAGACCACCAAACACCAAGGACAACCAAATCAATTTCCCCGCATGGGTCCACAAGAACCTCAACCACAACCAATTCATGGGAGTAAGCACCGAGGACTCCCATGCTCATCTCACAAGATCTATACAATTATGCATATCGGTAAGGTTGTCAGGTATTAACGATGAACATATTAAACTTTTACTCTTTACCTTCTCTTTGGGGGAAATGCAGCCGATTGACTCAACTTGCACCCATATCATTCACTAACCACATGAGTGTCAAAGGCAAATTCCTCAATCACCTCTTTCCCTAGTCTAGAGTTGAAGCTATCAAGAAGCACATTCTGTCAACTTCAAACAAGCTCTAACCAAATCATTATTTGACGCATGGGAGAGATACAAAGCCCTCCTAAGGAGTTTCACTTGTCATGGATACAACCAATTCATGCAAATTTCAATGTTCATGAAAGGAATCACCAACGATTATAAAAGGATGATCAATGCATCAGCCAGAGGAAACTACCTCAATAAAACCACCACTCAAGTGAATACCATAATTGAAGATTTGACAGCTAGTGAGAAAACTATAGAAACAAATCTATCAAATCCCCCAACAGGTATGTATGAACTTAATGCTCAAGATAACCTTTTAGCTCTTCAACAAAAGATACAGGTGCAAATAGAAGCGATGACTAAGGAAATCCAACAAATCCCATAACAACTTCAAGGGGTCATCTCAAAGAAACCCCAATAAGTGTTCATGTGTGAAGAATGCAGAGGAGGCCATCAAAGATCAAAATGCATTGAGGTACCAACCGAGGAGGTTAACTACATGGGAGGACAACAATGATCGTACAATAACTTCCAACAAAGAGGTATTCAAAACATACATGGAAACTACAATCTAGTGGGAGACAACAAACACCAAATTTATGGGACCGCACCACAAAGTTTGAAGAAGCCTTGACCAAACTAACTAAAGTGGTCATCACTAACCACAAAAACACCAAAGCTGCAATCAAAAGCATGAAGACTCAAATAAAGCAATTGGCCAAACAATTTCAAACCTCTTCAATTGGCTTTTTTGCGGCCACAAAGGAGAACCCAAAGGGCCATTGGAAGGCTATTATCTCCACCATAGGGTGTGACATGGGAGTTGAAGAAGAAAAAAGGTGGAAGAAAGCACCATGCTAAAGGAAGAGATGAAAGCACAAGCCAACCCTTGAACCCAAGGTATGCAATCCTCACTTAATCCTCCATTGTTTAATTTTAGCATGCTAAGAATCCATAAGCAAAGAGATGATGAGAGGATGGCCAAATTCAAGAAATACATGGAGATGTTACAAGGGAAGAAAAAGGAACCACCTATTGAAAAACTCACATGGGATGTGCTACATTAAATAAAACCCACAAAACATTTGGAGGACAAGGGATGCTTTACCATATCACATTGGGAAATCTCTCTATCGACCATGCACTACTTGACTTAGGCGCGAGTTACAACCTCATGCCTCATACTTTCTTAGAGAAGATTAGTCGCCTTAACCTAGAGCCCACCAACATGACTCTACAATTTGCCGATGGTTCTAAAAAGAAAGCACTATGAAAAGCGACACATGTGACAATAAAGGTAAATCATTTAACATACTGATTTTTTTGTCATGGATATAGAGAAGGACCAACAAATTACAATCATTCTAGGAAGATCCTACATGAGAATAAATCATGTAACCATGAATATTCGTAAAGGAATGTACACACTTAGAGAGGGCAAGCAACAAATGTTCTACTACATTCAAGGCATTGAAGATTTTCCCAACAAATCGGCTCACCAAAAACACCATGACAGTCCACATGCCATACATCAAGCTATTGACGTTAAAGAAACGCTTATTAGGAGGCAACCTGGCATTCTAACTTTAACTTTTTCTTTTTGCATTTTAAATTCTTAGGATAGTTTAAATTTAAATTTATTGCATTTTAATTCTTAGTATAGGTTATAACTTTAAGTTTGGAGTTAAAAAAAAAATAGTAGCATAGCACTAGCATTTTTTTTGAGTTTTGTTCATCATATGCAGCCTTATTAATGGTTAGCTCATTTGGAGGACCACGTACTCGCTGTCCAAGGAGGTGGCAAGACTGCAATGGATAAGAGGAGATGTTGAGGACTCTTTAGCCCTAAATGAAGTCTTCTCTACCCCTCTTTTTTACTTTTTGTTAATTTCACTTTATTAGTTTAGTTGTTTAGTGTATGTGTGGTAGTTTAGGAATGTGTTTATTGTTAGGAAGATAAGGAAACACAAGTGATTAAGAAGCATCACCATTTTCTTGCAAACCCACCATAAAATAAAACAAATTTATGTGCTAAAATAATTCTTTGTGTAGTTGAATTCAAATGCTAAAAGTGAAAATCATTGATTTTGCTTGATTGAGGTGTGTAATGAGTTTGGCATGGAAAATTGAAAGCAAATAAAGCAACTTGTAGACCTATCCCGGTGAGTGAGTGATCCTTATAATGAAACAAATATATATTGAGAGATACTTTTATTTCACTCACGGTAGACATTGATTGAATCTCTTGTAGATTAATTGCAATTGTATGCATTAAAGTGATGAAGACCATGTTTGCACCAAACTTTGAGCCTATATTGATTTATTCTTTTCTAATCCCTTAACCTTGAAAATATATATTATATCCGGTACGAGAGCAAAGGTCTAGGAATTGGGAAAGTCCTTAAGTTTGAAGTGGCAAAAATTACTACTCAAGGGAACAAAGTAAGGGTACCTTTGAGAAATCATATGAACAAAGAAAATTCTTCATTTTCTCCTGAAAATTAAAGTCGAAAAAAGAAAAATGAAAGACATAGAAAAATAAAGAAAAAATTAAAGAGAGAAGCAAAGTAAAGAAAAAAAAATCAAAAGTTGAGAACAAGTAAAGTATGAATCTAATTGAAAAATTAGGGGTATCAAGGATTGGTAGGAAGCGAATGAAAATCCAACGAATGGACCAAATGTTTTCTTTCCTTTGAGTAACTTTTGAATATCTAGAAAAACCAATTTTCCTTGTTAGCCAAGCCCCATTACAAGCCATGAAAGTTGTTAGTGATTTTTGCATGCATTTGATGTGTTGATTAACTTGAGATGAAAGTCAAAGTTGAATTGTGGTGTCTTAAGTTGTGAATTGAGTAAAACACTTACCCAAAGCTATGTCAAAAGCTTAAGAATGAAACACTTATTGTGAGGACAAGTTGTTGTGCCATTAAATTTGATTGTCATTCTTGTTGCATATTTCTAACCTTGCATTTGATTTGGTTGAGCTAAAAAGTTGAATGTGGGCATCATACTTAGTTGGTTGAGGCACATGAACAAAAAAAATGTTGAATAAAAGGGAATGCAAGTTGAGTGTGTACGTAACTTGTCATTTTGTATCCTTAGTCTTTAGTTTGAATTTGACTTTTGTTTTTTGAGTCTTAGTTTAATTTTTTTTAGTCCTTATTTTTTAAGTAGTTTTTACTCTTTTAGTAGTTTTAGTTAGTCTTACTTGAGAACAAACAAGGTTCTAAGTTTGGAGTGTTGATAAACGTCAAATTTATCGGATTTTCATATATATTTTGTGATGTTTATTTGTGAAAGTTTGATATGTTGTTCAAGATTAAATTCTGCACATCTTCACCGTTGGGATTTGCGAGATAATGTTCATGGAGGGAGATAATGGAATCGCACGAAGACAGTACAAATGGAGGCTTCAATCCCTTCTCGTTCTCTCTAACGTTTGGGAACCCTATTAGAGCAATCAGAGGAGAAACTTGAGGAATCTCAAGAAATTGCTAGAGATGTCATTATTACTGCCGAAACATACGTGAGCCCGCTTAGAAGTAAGAGATGAGTTTATCGCAATTGGGGGTTAGAATGAACATGTGTAGGGATCTTTAGAGGATTAAATTGAAGTTTTATTTTGGGATGTTTATTAAATTGCAATTTTCCCTTTATGATCATAAATACAATATTGATGTCCTGATTCAAATTGGTTGATAAAATAGAGTGCTCTTAGTGTTTTCATTGTTTTATACCTATGATTTTGATTAATTGATTTTGATATAATTGTGTAATATTATTTGAGAGGTTTTACTCCCCAGGTTGCGATAACCTTTTGTATAAATTGTTATATTGAGGATATGAAATGATGATTCAAATTGTGAGTATGTGATAAATTAAACATGTGATGAATGATGAAATATATGTATATTGAGATGTGTATTGTGTTATGAGCTATGAATTGTGCAATCACACAACTGTAAGACCCTTTAAGGACGACGAGTTTTGCGCGACAAGTATTGTGATGGGATCCATTGTGGGAACCCGATGAGTTTAATCACAAGCATGGCGAATTAAAATGATTTTGAGAACAATTGAGTGGTTGTGTGTATTGCATAGTTCATAAGTAAAGTGTGTATGATTCATGAGGTGTGATAACATGCTATTTTGAGATTATACCATTGTGATTGAGATCGAGTGTATGTGATAAACTGAGTATGCACGTGATTGAGATGTTGTGTGCATTGAGATGTTGTATACATTGAGTTGTAAACTATGGATTGTACAATCACACGACTATAAGACCCTTTAAGCGCGACGAGTAAATGCTAAGTCTCTTTAAGAGCGACGAGTTAATGCTAAAACCCTTTAAGGGCGACGAGTTAATGCTAAGACCCTTAAAGGACGACGAGTTAAAACTATTTTGAGAATAATTGAGGAGTCGTGTGTTTTGTACAGTTCATAGATAGAGTCTGTGTGCCAAAATATTTTATGGGTTGGACCTGAATCAGGAGGGAGAGGCCCTGATGGACTCTTTGGAGTGTAGGTGTAGCACCCTAAGATATTATAAGTTATAAATCAATGTTTAATTGTATTTATTGTGTTATTTGACTATATGATAGACTTGAATGAGTTGAAGTATTCCTTGAACTAGTCATGTGTGAATTTCTTGATGTAGATGTTGAATTATGTGGAGTTTTGTTGAGCGAAGTTGAAATTATGAGATTTTAGATTTTACCAAAACCTAGTTCAGTGAAATCGTGATACCAGATTTGTTAACCATTGGATCGTCTTCAAATTTTGTCTGGATCTCTCTAAGATATGTTTTCTATAGTCTGACCGTTGGGATTTTGAAAATAATAACTTTTGGTCTCCCGCTAAGTGAGAATGGCGCGCTAAGCGCAATTCCAATCGAGGGGAATTGCACTGAGCGGCCCAAAGCTGCGCTAAGCCCAATTCCAACCAAGGGGAATTGCACTGAGTGGCCCAAAGGTGCGCTAAGCGAGCCCTAGTGTAGAGGGGGCTGCGCTAAGCCTAAATTCTTGTGCTAAGCGCAAGAAGTGGACTTCGGCTTAGCGCGACAAACCTGCTAAGCGAAAGTTGCAGGTTATAAATACGTTTTTAGCGTGAAAAATATGATTTTTTTCACTCTCCTCTTCTCCAAAACGTCTCCCAAACCCTAAAACCTCATTTCCCACCACCCAAGACCACCGGTGGCCGCCGTAAGCCGTCGTTACTTGCCGTTGAGCCCCCACACCAAGAGGAACACTATAATCGGAGCGGAATCCTCAGAATCCTCCTCAAGGATTCGGTGGAGAAAATCCTTCAATCCTCCATTTCATAGTTTCTCTGAGGTAATCTTGACTTCTAAACCTTCTCCTAATTAGTTTGAGTTCCTTTTAGTGTCTCTTATGTGTTGGGTACTGTAATAGGGTGTTTTTACACTTTCTTTGAAAAACCCTAGAGAATGGGACATTGTAAAAGTTATCTTTTTATAACATTGAGGTTATTTTTGTGGCATTCGTTGAATTTCGGTCGCATTGGCGTGATCGAAATTTCAAAAACATGTTTCTTTTTTGTAGAACCCGAAATACCCCTCAGCCCTTTATGTTTTGACAGTGGCATTTGACCCCAAATGTTGCCTTTGACCTTGTTTTTGAAACCTATGCTAAAATTCCTTCGTTTTGGCATATAGAGACTTGTGTTTGGACGAACGAGCATGAACGAGAGAGACCTTTGAGTAACGCAAAGAGGAACCGATGGAGAGCTCATGATAGGTGAGGGGAGTTATTATAAAATTTACCATTTTGACACCATAGTTAGGGTCAGGGAACCTAGCTATGAGAATATCTGTCTGTCCCTGTTGCATGCTGATTTTCTTTCAAGAAAACTACATTTTTAACTAATGGGATGCGATACATTTGGTATTGGTGTGAATGTTGGTTTTCAAGAAAAACTATGTTTTTAACGAATGGGATGTGATATATCTATTGTTGATGAATAACATTATTGTTTATTAAACTTGTGTTGTTTGAAGACCTGTGGAGTGTGAACCTCAGGCATGAAAAATATATTTATATGTGGAATGTGACTTATTGTTGATGTTGCTATTGGTGACTTTAATTGATATGTGATGATGTTGATATTTACAATGATATTGATTTGAGATGACATTGTTAATGGTGATCATGTCAACATGAATTGATGTTATTATTGATGGTTATGTCAATATGGAATGAGTTTGTTGTGGTTATTGGTGATGTCATTGAAATGGAATGTTGATGATGTTGGAAATGCATTGACAGGTGCATGTTGTGTATGTTCGTGGGGGAGGGGGTGCATTGGCCTTGTCGGATGTCCCTTGTGTGGGAAAATAGAGTGGTTAAAGAATTTAAGCATTTTCGAGGGGATGCTTAGGAGCTTTAATTCATCTATGGTCGTTGTACTTGATGGTGCTCACGTTCATACGTCGTATGTTGTGTATGTCCATGGGGGGTGCATTGACCTTGTCGGACGTCCCTTGTGTGGAAAACTAAAGTGGTTAAAGAATCTAAGCATTTCTGAGGGGATGCTTAGGAGCTTTAATTCATCCATGGTCATTGTACTTGATGGTGCCCATGTTTCATACCTCATATGACATGGGAAATAGTATAAACTGTGGCAGTATGTACTTTGTACTAGGGGGTGTGTCACCTGGTAGGGAACTCCTTGTGGCCCCAGGTTGATCACCTAGGGGGGAGTTACGGTGCACGACTGGGTGGCCTCGACAAATAATGTATGGTTTCCTAAGTGAGGTATTGTGTAGACACGCTTAGGGCTATTTCCTTGGTATTGGATATGGTACGTACCGCATTGCATCTAAGAGTTGAGGTTAGGTGCATGCATTATTCTGAGCAGTCTTGATTGGATCCATGGATGGATGATGAATAATTGTTGAGTGTGTCTGATGAATAATTGTTGAATGTGAATGTTGAATAATGAATGTTGTGTAAGCTCATGATATTTGCTTATGTTTTCTTGCTAAATGTGATTATTTGGTTTTAGCATTGGTTCTTTTTATAATGAACTCACCCTTGCAATTTTGTATCGTGTGGTTGATACATGTGATGATCGCGAACCTTGTTCGTGGGAGCAGAATGACAACAGTAGGGTGTAGGAAGTGAGATTCTGTTGAGGAGCCGCCAAGCCGACATGATGACGTTGGGATTATTTTGGGAGAGAGTTGTGTTTTTGTTAATCAACTCCTCCATAGTTGGTTCATGATTTCTTTTGTTGGATTAAGGATGTAAATCACGGATTTAATTATATGGTCAAACTGATTTAATCTTCATTATGTGTATGATGTGTACTGAACTACTATATTAATTTTCATGTATTCGGTTAAACATTGGTGCGTGTTTGGGGATATATATATATATATATATATATATTTGTGAATTTCAAATTTACTATGATTTTCATAAGCAAGTTTATGGAGTTTTCATAAAAGGAAGAAAAAGAATTTAATTTCTTGAGTTATTAGACTGGTGATATTGTAGTGACGAGGTGGGTCGTTACAGTAGGCCTTGGGGGTCACTCAGTTTGAATGCTCCTTTAAGTCTGTGCCGATCCCACATGGTTGGAGCATTCTCGCAAAACACTGTGACCCTGGTTGGTCTCCCTATGATATTACCTAGTGAGAATGACTTGACTTGCTAGTGTGTGGTTTGTCTTGTCATATACTCCAAGGTGCCCAACAAGGTTTTTCATTGATATGGTACCACATTGCATTTAAGATTGAGTCTTAGTGTATATGTTGCATAACGCTTGTGTATTGATCGATATGGATTGATTTAATGATATTTTATTTTGATCATTGAGTACGTGAATGATGTGTTGTGAGGTTGTGCAAAAAAGTGGTGAAATAATGTGAGCTATGCTTTAGTAAATTGTATTTGGCTAATATGATATTCATACCTATATGTTTTCTTGTTTCTCTCTAGTAGTTAGGAATGTGATAACTCACTCCCGGTGTGTTATTTGTGTTTGGATCTTGTGATGATCTCGAACCTTGTGTTCGTGGAAGCAGATGAATAGGTGGATGACTATGAAGAACCTGATACTAGAGGACACGGGAACACAATGCTCTGATAAGATGTGACATTAGGGTATAGGTTCTATATTAATTGTATGAAGTTTTAGATTACCTTGTTTTGAGTCGAAGTGAATTTATTATTTATTTTAACAAGTTTTATTATGATGTTAGAAAGATAAATGTGAGCCTTTTACCCTTTTGAAAGGCTTGTATTTAAATGTGTTTTAAAAACTTTTAATTAAGTTTGATTTCTTATTTATTTTATTATTAGTACATATATGTATGGGGTAGATGGTGTGACATTAGGCATTGTTTTAAATCAAATTAGCTTTAAATTCAATTTTTACTTTTTCTTAGGTAAAATTTTATGTTTTAGTTATTTTTAATAAATTTTTGATAGTTTTTTCCAGCAAAAAAAAATGTCATTTTGGCTAGAGGTCCATATACCCAAAATCAATAGAAAGTTTTGAAAGAAGAAATTGCGAAAATTGAAGATAAAAGCATGGAAAATCAAGAGTAAGATATTTTTTAAGGATAAAGCAACTGAAGAAGAAGATAATTACTTGAATTAATTAGATATATTATTTGTTTGTAATTTCTTGTGATTATCTCCTTAGTTAAACCTAGCTACAATTCTGTAAATATGAGGCTAGACATTCATTGTAGAGTGTAGAAGTTCCGAACAGTTCTTAGAATTATATTTTAGATTTCCACCTACTAGATGCCTCCATTATTCCATTAGATATTCTAGGTTTCATTGTATTATTTTTATGAATGCAATTCCTTCCACCTAAGAGAGGAAAGGTTGAACCTTACTTTGTTTTAATTCTATCAATTCAATACTTCATCTTGAGTTCTTTATTTGTTTTTGTACGTAATGCTTTTATGTGATTGACCATCTTATAAATGAATTCAGGAATTGACTTGCGTTTTGGTGAGCCAAGTTGAAATTCGAACACAAATCAAGTACTTAATTGGAATTATCTCTAGGTATACAATAATCTTGGTTAAGCTTCATTAATTCTCAACCATTAATGCTGCTTGTTTGTGTCGGTATGCCCAAGAGATTGGATATCGGGCAAGTAGTTTAGAATATGCAATCATGTGGGAATTAGGATAGAATACATCAGTGAATTCGGGATGAACAAAAGAGATGAGTAGAAAATTGTGAAGTTATAGTGGATCGAGTTAATTCTAAGTCCAAACCTAAACATTCATTCATATATCAAGATTGACGTCACCATCCAAGTCTAGTATTTATATCTTTACTTAATCATTTTACTATATCATGATTGAGTTACACTTGACTTATAAGTTAAATTTAACGTGAAATAAAATCCCCTAACAATAATCCAAATAGTAGGGGCACATTTGTGGAATTTTATTGGTGAATTTCATGAATACAACCCTAAGAATAACACATTTGGATGAAAAATTATACAAAATTGTATTGGTATCTAAATTATAAGGGAGAGAATCCTTTCACTCATATGATTATACTATTCAGATTTAATTATCTCATTCTGATATAAAATGTTTTTTCTCATAAGATATGCACTCACACTTATTTTTAGTATAATTCATTAGTAACAAACATCAAAAGTTTTGGACAAACATCTTTAATAATCTCTTTTGTTTAGTTACTTTATATTAAGGACATGACGATCATTTTCTCTTTATAAATAAAAAAATTTATTTCTCTCTCTTCTAAATCATTTCAATTTCCATATTCTCTTTTTGGCTCTTGCATCATAATGGAGTATTTTTTTAAAATTTTTTTTTATCATAATAAGTACATTTTAAAAAGATTAAGAAAATAGACAAATTGTGCTTTGAAGTACGCACAATGAAGGAATCCTTCTTCAAAGCATGATTTTATTTTTCTTTAAATTGTTACATTGAAATTATATATGCACATGTGATTTTAGTTTTTTATTTTTTATTTTTTTATTATCAAAAGTTAAAATCGTATTTTAACATATGATTTTAATGTATTTTTTTAAATTATTTTAGAAATTATATTCTAACATATGATTTCATTAAATAAAATAAAAAACATAAAGCATATTTTAACATATAATTTCAATTCTTTAAAAAAAATTTAAACAAATAAAAAATAAAATCATACTTTGATATATAATTTTTTTATTGTAAAATCCTATATCAAAATACCATTTACTCATTATCGTAATTTTTTTAAAAACAATACCTATTATGATAATTTCATTTTAAAATTACCCATTTCCCTAATTAACCCTCTCTTTCTTCTTTCCTTCATTTCGGTAATTTAATTTTAGTGCCTCGGCCGATATCTGCGCTCCTATCCCTCTCTCTTCATAACTTGTCTCTCGCAATCGCATTCGTCATCCCTTTCAGCCCATATCTGCAACATCGACGAACACCTGGGGCAAGTGTGAACGTTGCGTCCTTGCGCCCTCGAAGATGAAGATGGCAGATCTGTTGTTTTGTAGTGTTTATGGTGCGTGTGTTTTTCTGGGTTTTAACCGCAGATTTGTTGTAATGTTTATGACGTGTGTTTCTGAAATTTTAGTGCAGATCTACACATTTGAATAAGCTTTTTAATATATATCTTTTTTACTTTCTGGATTTTATGAAGATTGTGTTATGATTGATGTGGCTAACAAAAAATCAGAAAATATAGAAGCCTAAAAATAAAAAAATAAAAAATATTCCTAAATAGTATAACATTTTCATCAGTCTATTTAATGGAATTAACGGCAAGAACCTAATTAAATAAAATTTGAAAATAAAAAGATTCAATTACATATTAAAAAAAGTAAGGAAACTAATTAAACATTATATATATATATATATATATATATATATAAGGAAATATTAAATTAATTTTAATAATTATTATATTATTTTATAAATTTCAACTTGAATAATATTTTTTTGAAACTTACCATTACATTGAAAGTTCTTTTTATATAAATTATATATAAAATTTCATAATAATCTAAAATATATAAATTATATATAAAATTTCATAATAATCTAAAATTATAATTATTTGTTACCTTATTGACGTAAATAAAAATTTACTAATATAAATATTATATATATATATTAAAATATAAATTATTTGATTTTTTTTATTATTTAATTTTGATAAAATTTAACATAAATAATTTTGTATTGTATAGATATAATTTAATATATATATATATATATATATATATATATATATATATATATATATATATATATATATATATATATATAGAGACTCCTTCTCGTGAGCCATCTTATATAGATGATGATGTACAATTTATTACTTCTCACTTCGAATAAATTCATTCGGTATCTTTCCTTATTCCTGATGAGGTTTTTCTGAAAAAAAATTATTTGTAAACAATTTATTCATGTATTTTGATGAATAAATTAACTATATAATGTTTAAGTGTGTTTTTCTTAAATGTTTTTGTATGTACTGTAAAATTTATATTTTCTTACTAAAAAAATTGTCGAACTTAAAATAATATTTGTGTACAAATCTCAACATTCAGTTCAAAATATTATAATAAAAATTTTAGGTTTCAAAGTCAATTGGCTGATAGGTTTTAAAATAAATAGATGGATATTCATTACAGACGTGGGGTAAACGGTATTATTGTCGTTTGGCAAAATTGGCGCTGGTATGTGATTTGTGAATCAAGAAGAATGCTTAGTTTTCCTCCCCATGCTGTAGTGTGGCATAATGGTTGGTGTTGGAAAAAATACAAGTTCTAGATCGCTTAAAATTAAAAGTTAAAATATATAAGTGAGGAGTAATCCTAACCACTTGAGCTAAATTTTTGGATTGACTTAAACTTAATTTTACATTTTAAGATTATATCAGAGTAAATTTAAGATTAATCCCAACTCTCACCCCTTAAGAAGAATGAAGAATGGAGAACAACGGGGGTTTCTTTTATTGGAATAATGCGTACAAAAAATTAATGCATTAGTAGCTAAATTAAATTTTATGGTCACTCTCCAACTTGATATTGATATCAGCATGTTACTTCAGATTTTATTTCCTCTACCAAACAAGCATTTAAAAATCACAATGAGAACAAAACTAAAGTTCATTGTTCTCAGCCTTCTTGTTTTAACCTGTTTTGAGAAAAGCATAGTTTTTTTTTACAAAACTAAAGTTCATTGTTCTCAGCCTTCTTGTTTTAACCTGTTATGAGATCATTTTACTAATCTATTACTATATTTTGTTCATATAAAATCTCTAAAAAAACAAGTAAATGAATTAGCAAAAAATTATCAGCTTCGAATGAGATTAACCATTTTGCTTGATTGTTAGTATGTATTTTTCAACTGCCAATTAAATCATTATTACAAATTCCTCATTTATACAATAACAATTTGAAGTGCATTTCATATAAAGTATAAGAGTATTAGTGATTTAGACGATAAATAATATAACATAATACCTTTTAAAAAGTTTATTATTAATTAACTTATGATAAATCAATTGAAAATAGGTAACAATATTTACTGATTCTAGGAAGCGTATTAACTCAATCTGAGAAATAAATCCAATTCTCCAACTAATAACTTTCTTTGATTAAAATTTTATCCCATCTGTGTCTAATACTCCACACTTTTTGATAAATAACTTCTTTAACTTATATGCAACTACGTTTGGCGTAATTCTATACTTTTATTAAAAACATATTATTAAAAACAAATAAAAAAAACTATGATTAAAAAATATACAATCTTGACTTAGAATACTAAAATTTATAATATATATTTAATACACATGTGACTTTTCATAGTTAAATTTGCGATATATTATTTTGATTTAATCATGTTTTTCTAAAAATATATAAAATTTAATTTAAAATCATATAAGTGTGTTTCCAATAAATATACCTCACACATATTCACAATCCATATAGGCAATTCGTAAGGATATTTTTGTTTTTTTGGTATAAAATCATATGGTGGGACAAGTAAGAAAATATTTTAACCAAGATAAATTATTGTTTCCGAAGTCGAATACTACACCATGTAGGGCTAAAACAAATTACTAATCTGTATCGAAAATTTGTAAGAGTATTTTTGGATTTTTCCTCTCACTGTAGGGTGTATAAAATCATATGGTGGGTATAGGAAGAAAATCTATTAACCAAGATAAATAATTATAATTCTTATTGTGAATAGTTGAAAACAGTGCAATAAGATCTATTTTTGGGTTTTTCGTTTTCACTCACTCATTCTTTACAAATTAGTCCCTATTATCTATTTATTCTTCTTTCTTCCGACGGACCCAACAACCCACCCAAATCGTCCACCATAAGAATTGTGACGACGCAGGTCGAGTAAGTGTGGTGGGAATGCGAAGGGCTTGGGTTATAGATCTAGTTGAAGATGCGTCAAGTTTTCCAAAATCACAATCGCGAAGTGGTGCAGCAAGGAAGAAAGAGAAAGATAATAGAAAAAAGAAAAAGAGAGGAGAAGATGGAGGAAGAGAAAGAGAAAGAGAATGGAGTGACTAAATAGTACAAAAAACAGTCACCCGACCAAACCAACCCTCCTCTTGATCCCTATAGAATGAAAGAGCTGCTTGGTGATCCCTAGGTTGCAGCACGTTCGATCGTCATTTCTAGAACCGACTAACGCCTCACCTGCACAGGTACCTACATAGTGTAGTGTTGGTCACACATTCAATTAGTTATTTTATTTTTTCCATATCAACAAACTTCAATTTAACTCCATCAATCTATTTTTCTTTTATAGTCTCTTCACCTTTGCCGCACTTGGGCCGTCACTTACAAATGTTGAGATTGTCAAAGTTTGGGGAAATGGGATAAACACAACACAAATGCATCAGAGAGAGGATGAGAAAATATTAAGCCACATGTCAATGTTTTAAACAAGGGCATTTATATAAACTTTGGGTGTATCAAATCGTTTGGTGGTGCAAGTAGAAAATTGATCAAAACAAATCCATCTCACTAATGCATTCCAACCCAAAACGTAAATGAAGAACCAAACATTTCAAAACTCAAAAAACTTCTCACATACACAGTAAAGTGAGCAAACGTTCCATATTCTCAGAACCAGATCAAACCACGCGCATGAGAACAAATGAAGAAGACGAAGAACAACATGGTTGATGCTCCAAATAATGACTAGTTTATGAGAGATGCAATGATCGGAGGGTTCACCACATTCAATTTCTTCTGTCAAGGATGTCTTCTTCCTCAAAAGGTAATCCATTTTATATACCTTTTAAAAACAATTAAAGTGAGCTAGCCAACTATTATTTCATTATTTGACTTCACAAGTATAAATCCATTTTTTAAGGGTTACAATACACAATTTTTGTTTGTTCCTATTTGATGTTGATTGTTGGGCCTTAGTTTTTGTGGTTTTTTTGTTGGGTGGTGCATGTTGCTTTTATGTTGTTCTCTATTTGTATGTTTGTCTTTGATTTTTTAGAACTTTTGTCTTTGGATTTCAGAGTTGGTAGTTACATGTTTAGGGTTTAGGTTTTGGTTCTTATTTTTATCTTTGAATTCGCTATATTTGGTACAATTTCTACGAATTTGGTTAGTCAATTCAGAGACCAGATTTTAGGTTTTCTTTCTAGGATTTTAGCTTTGTTTTATGGGATTTTAGGTTGGCTTTTGTTGTTCTATAATGTTTAGCATGACATGATACAAATCCCTGCACTTACTATTTTTGTTTTTCAAAAATTGTGCTCATTGTTCAAAAACCTATACAAATTACATTGCTATGTAAATGACATTTTTTATATAAAGATTTTTGAACATACATTGCAATGTCAATCAAACAGGACTCTCTCTTCATTTTTCCTAAGTTTTGGAAAACATTTAAGAGTGAAGTTACTACAGATTGGGAGTTGGTTGATAAGCAAAGGAGGATATCAAATGTTCAAGTTATAGAATATGAATAAAAATCAATTCTCATCTACAAAGGCTAACATGAATTTAGGAAACTAAATGAAGTTTACGATGAAAGAGATATCATGTTTGCATATATCAGGAATCGTAGATTTCATGTTAGATTCTTCAAACAAGATCCTAAACTTGCAAAAGCAAAAGAACAATTAAATCAAAAAATACAAAAGCTATTAACAATGATCAACGAAGAATATCAAACAACCAATGAAGAAGGAGAAATTGTGAAAACATCCTCAATTCAAGCAACGAAATGACACTTTTATAGTCACTCTAATGTAAAATACTTTTAATAGTGGTTATATTTTGATGATTCTCGTATGAATTTTTTGAGTACTTCTAAGTTATTTGTCATCTTTTGTATTATCAATTATCAGTCATCTTTTGTCAACAAATACTTTTTTATTTCAATAATTGTTATTAATTTGTTAATATTTTTTTTGAAAGAATCAATGTCAGAAACACCCCTCCAATATAATGCAGAAGAAACCAGCATATCTCAACAATAATGCACGATCCCAATTAAGAGAATATTCCTTGCTTTGTCTAGCAATTGACAGCTTTCAAACTTTAACAGTTATACACAAAGTAGTATCATTTTTATTAAAGGCAAAAGGATACTTGGATTTGGACCGCTAATTTTACTGTGTGATCTTTATCAATTTTGCATATTTCTTTCTCTTCAAAATTTATAAATGCAACGCACTCGAAGTTTATTAATTTATTTCAAATTCTAAATTTTCTAACGTTCAAGAAATAAATTTACTTCTTAATTAAATCACAATTTTGTTACTAAAATAAAAAACAAATATAGAGGAGCAGCCCATGCCTAGTTCAACTCTAAAATTAAGATAGCGCATGCATTTATGACACGTCTTCAAAAATTGCTTTAAAAGGAAACATTTCAACAGTAAAATATTTAAACAATATATAACTATGAATGACATGATAGGTGTGGAATAATTAACAGATAATTTTACATGTATGTGGTTGGGCCTACGGATCCATAAAAAAAGTAGGTCGTTGATAATTTGATTTTTAAAATTGTTTGTATATAAAAATATTTGTTAACAAAAGTCAACTCTATATAAATAAATCTTAATATTTTAAGATATTAGTCTTTAATTCTCATCGAGATATCATCCTGAGATCACTCAAAAAAAGTTACGAAAAATCCATGATAATTGTAGTCCCCTACTATTTTTTTTGTTAAAATTAAGTTAAATTAAAAAGTTCAACGTTTTTTTATAAAATAATTTTAGATTATTATTTAATCACAAATCACCATTTGAGTTACTTTAAGATAATTATTTTAAAAGTCATTAAACTTATCATATATAGTAAATTATAATTGGATAATTGTATAAAACTTTTTACACCGTAAATACATAACATTTTTATTATATGATCCAGGACTACTATGCAACCAATTTCTATGTCCATATAATTTGAAATTTTCATTTTACGAGAAAAAGTTAATAAAACTCAGTAATATGTTATGTAAAAATTGGTTGATATCATACATAGTGAATAAAATCTAATATAATATGAGATAGTATTTAACGGATGACATTTATCCAGACTTTGCTACATTTGTGAAAACTATCTCAATCCCACCAGGAGAAAAAAATGAAATTATTTGCACAACAACAAGAATCGGCAAGAAAGGATGTTGAATGGGTGTTCGGAGTGTTTCAATCTTGATTTGTAATTATACGTGAACCGACACATTTTTGGGATGTTGTTAAAATGAAGAATATCATTTATGCATGTATCATATTACATAACATGGTTGTTGAGGATGAATGTGACACATATCAAAATAATATTGATTACGATAGTGTAGGTAATAGCACGTCAACAGTCGAAGTATCTTTAGGTGTTCACCTTGGTATCTAATCAACATACCTCTAAAGAAGAGCAGAGGTTCGTGACAAACAAAAACATCGCCAACTTCAAACAGATTTAATTTAACATATTTGAAAACGTTTCGAAAATGAAAATAATGATAATAATTAATTTTATGTAATATTTTTTTTATTTCAATGTCATTGTGTTTAATTATCTATTATTACGTAAAAAATTATTTTTTATCGTTTCGCATTTCCTTTCAATGTTATGTAATTTTTATTATTTGTAATTGATATTTAATAATTTCTTCAATTATACATATTTATTATTTATATACATAAAGACTGAAAAAATAAATAAATAATTTTATTGGAATAATAACTAAGTTATAATAAAAAATATAAATGTGTGAATTTTTTGAAATTTCTTGCATTGGAATAAAATTTTATGAGTTTTTTTTATCAGTATCATGATATTGTGGGAACCACACAAAATATTGCAAAGATAAAAAAAAAATATAAATTCATGTAAGAAACCATGATTAAAAATGTTGTTAGTGCTCTTGTGTAAAGTTAGACACAACAAAGTTAGTAGCTATTGCAGTTATGAGAAGGCCATCCTTTAACACCCTCGATAAAAAAGAGACAAGATTTTATTTGCAACCAATAGTGAATCTCGTCTATGATAATAATTTACTCTACTTTAAATCATAAACATATTAGAAAGATATAATTGAGAATTATCAACACAAGCGCTGCAATAGTCATAAACATAGAAGAACATTAGACTTTTGGTACTACAACGACAGCATAAAAAAGTTAACCATGTAAGTATCATCACATACGTGTAACATTCATAACTATTTGTTGCTTAAGAAAAAAGTATTACATGATGCGCGACCACCATACAACCAATCTTAATTTATATGATATGCAATTGAGAATTTCATTTCATGAAAAAGATTCGGGAAAACTCCGTAACATGTTACATGAAAATTGGTAGACACCATCATACTTCTCGGATTATGTAATAATTTCTTCTCTCTAAAGTTTGACACAAAGCCAGTAGCTACTTGCAGTTATGACAAGGCCCTTCATTGACACCCTCGTTACCTGCCAAGATCATGTACTTGTCTTTTCTGGTCAAGCTGGTGCATGCAAATCCTAAAGCATTCCCAATCTCACGTTGCACAAAATTGGCAACTTCAATTCTTGATCTTCCACCTCCAAGACATGTTTCTGACAGCGGTACCCTGTCGAGGATTTTAATGAAGTACGTGGGATTCGGGTTCATGAAGTGGAAAAACGGGTCCAAACATTTGTGTCCACTAGCTGTTGTTCCATAGAACATGCTAACCTTAACATCAACCGCCACAGGAACAATGTCATCAGTGAGTTCAGCAAACAAAGGACTGAACCTTAGCAAATAAGGTTCCCTGCAAGTTGTTCCCTCAGGACACACCACAAGGTTTCCTAGGCTCAGCAATTTGTCCATTGTTTCTCTGTCTCTTTCTCTGTCCCTTGTTAGTCTTATGGTTCTGATGGGGGCTACTAGCTCATTGAATCTGCTCAAGCTGTATGTAACTGCAGAGAGAGGTTTGTCCAAAACATATGCAATGTAAAGAGGGTCAAGCAAGGTTCTGTGGTTGCACACATAGAGCATGCCCTTTTGGTTTTCCTCATTTTGGACCAATGACAAAGGGTTTTGGGGTCTTGAAAGAGTGGTTCTTGTTCCTGAGAAGGCCAATACTGGAGCAGATAAATTGAAGGGCAATGCAGTGCCAAAGGTGAATCTGCAGATGGAAAGGAATAGTCCAAGGGGTAACCACATGAAGAAAGCTAGAGAAGATGCAGGGGTTGGCCTGAATGCCAACCTTCCATCATGGAAGATCAATGGCTTTGGATACCTCTCTTTTGGAAGGACATGCCAATTTCTCCTCTCCTCTGAGCTTAACATTAAGCAAACCTTCTGCTGAAACAGAACGAGTTAATTAGAAAAAAAAATGGAGTTGTATATTAATAAGTAAGGTTTTAAAAATGGTATGTGACGGTGACTTTGCTTTCGTCCCCAACATTAAGATTTTTGGTGTTACTATGACCGTAACGTGACCGTGAATACAGTCTAATTTGTTCACAATTTCTCGTGATGTTAAGAATTGGATGACAAAGGCAAAATTACAACTATAATTTAAAAGCTTGAAATTTGGCATAAAAATTCACGTGACCACAAATACAATCACATCCGCTACATTTGTTCACAATTTCTATCAATGTTAAGGATTGCGTGACAAAGGCAAAACTACAACTATGGTTTAAAACCTTGAAAGTTGGCATAAAAATGCATGTCATGGGGGTGCAACACATACATGAATATATGTTGGCATAAAAATGCATGACATGAGAGTGCACATGTATGAATATATGTATGTGCTTAAAAATGGACAAACCTTGAAATAAGGGAAAAGCTCTTGGTCAATATACTCAATATGGCTACCAGTGATACTAATAGTGTTGTCGTTGCCTGCTGTAGCCTCATCATATATATGGGTAGGGGTGTTGTTTTCCTTCTTTTCCTCAAACAATCCCAAAAAATACCCTTTGAAGGACTTGATGTCTCTTGCTATAACACCCTCAACCCCCAAGTAGTCCTTCAAGAAACCTTCAACCATGGCCCTTGGCAACTTACTTGATGCCACCTTTTTGTTACAACGCATAATAGCTTCAAAGCCTTCCCACCCCATGTTTTCTAAGAAGAACTTTGGCAGAACAGCTGACCCTATTCTGAACGTGTCCTTTTTTATGCCAAAAAGGGTCAAGAAAACCATGATCTTCAAGCCAAGTTGATCTTCACCAACCAGCCACACCAAAGGGTATGAGACAAACAACACGAGAGACCTTAGCAACCCACCAGCTTCAAAAGCAACCAGCATGAAGTAAGGAAACAGTGAAGCTGATCTTAACAAGGTACCCTCAAAATCAAAAACCACTGTTTTATTAGCCAGTTCTTCTGTTTTGTGGACAAGAGAAACTGTTTTCATCTTGTGTAACAAAGGAAGTGTTTTTGGCTTTGGTGTTTCTGGCTCCTTGGGACCAGTTTTGATGATAAGAATTGAAAAATGATAATCGAGTTGCTATGGTTAGTCAATTAAATAAGAGAATTCAAAAGGCCTAAAGATAAATATCAGTGGAATGTGATGTCTCAAAAGTCACAAAAGCCTAAGAATTAAATAACGAAAGACTACGTGGATGAGAGGTCATGTGTTCATTGAATGGCTTAGCAATTAGCATAGCTACTTTGGTATCAACTTTGGGGTTACGTCATGGTAGCTGAATAAAGGACACTGATAAAAGTACTGACACCATTAATCATCCCCACGAGGCCACAACCGTACGAGTTTTCAGTGTCACCTTCACATGCTTACTGAACTAATTTCAATTTTCATCTTTAATGTGTTAATGGCATTAAACTACCTATCTCATCTGCATTCATCATTCGATCATGAAAGATAAATGTAAACATGCATGGAGCGAGTTGGGAGTGAATATTTGGAATGAAATGAAAATTAAAAAAGTAGAAAGAGAAAAATAATACATGCAATAAGTGATATGATAAGAAAGGAAAAGGGTAATAGAAAATAAAATTGAAAAGACAGATGTGTTTTGTGATTTTTTTTAATATTTTTTTATCTATCAAATCAATTTTATATATGACTAAATTTGTTTAAATTTTAAAAAAATTAAAATAATTACTTTTAGAAGAAAAAAACATTTTTAAAGAAGTATATAGGATTTACTTTTAAAAACAAAAAATTATTTATTTTAAATAAAAGCAGTTTAGACAAACATAGAAAAAAATACTTATTTTACTGAAAAAGAATACTTATTTTAAAAAATAAATTTAAAAAAATTCACCTATATATAAAAAAAGCACATGTGTCACAAAAGTGTTTTCAATGTACGTGATAAAAGAAGCACTCAATGGATGCAAGATGTTATTATATGCATGAATTCTGTTAAATGTAAATTAAATCTTGCGCTTGAATTACATCTAGTTGCTGGTTATCAATCAACTTTGTACTACCTTGCTCTAATTTTTTCTCACCATTAAATTTCAATCAAACTCAATAACTACGTGCTTCTATTTTTAGCCATTTTTTTAGCAGTTTACTGTCTGCTTTTTTAAAAAAGGAAAAAAACAGCTATTGTGTGTCCTTCAATAAGTTTATGAAAAGATGCTTAGTTATACAGTAGAAGTTGTTCTCTTTGGTAGCAAACTAGCAAAGACCCACAGAGTCAAAATAATTTGGCTAATAAACCAATGGAAATTTGTCAAAGACATATGCTTTCAGAAGTTTTTCGAAAACTCATTGAACTTATGAAAATAACTTCTATGTTTTTATAATTTTTAAAAACTATTTGACTAATTTTTGTAATGAAGTTAATAAATAAAATCATATATTTTCTTTGTTTGGGACTTTGGATATTTAAAAACATTTAATTAAACTTTTTATACTAAACACTATTGATTGGATTGGATGGTGAAATTAGAAACTGCAGCAATGTAAGGAGTTGGATTATAATCATCTCAAATTTAATGCTTCTGTAAATAATTTTTTCCGTTAATTTTAGTCTTTCGTATGAAACAGGAAGTAAAAACTTAAAGAGGAAAAAAAGTAAAACATAAGGAATGTAAATAGGTATATTAAATTTTTTATAAGATATTTATATTGATTTTTGTTTCAGTTAAAAGAAAGATATAAGGTCGATTTAAAAAAAAGTTGAGTAATATAAAAAAACAGCATGAATAGATATTTCACCAGCAAAATAAAAATATGAATAAAATTATTAATTGAGATCTTATTAAAATTATTTAATTAAAAATATTTTTTTATTAAAATTATAATAACATGAAAAAATATTAAATATTATATTTCCTTTATAAAATCTTTTCGCTTTCGCATATTAATTTTGTTGTAGAACGTACATACATATCCATTTTCCCTGTGGCCAAAGTTAGTTATAATAACACTGTACACAATAGCAGGAAATTATTTTAAAGGAAAAGGTCTGACCCATCTACCATTTTGGGTAGGGCATTTAAGCGAACAAATAGAGACATAAATATATACCTACAATTTAGGGTTAGCTCAACTACAGCAAAACACATAATCATTGATTTAATATAGAGACTGAGATAATCAAAAGTTGTGTAATTTTACATCTACGTTCACTAATCCTTTTGTTTATTAAATATAGAAAACGTTAAAAACTTTTTCATTTTTTAAATAATTTATTGTATTTATTTTTCATTTAACACACTTTTTTTATAAAATATTTTAGGAAATCCTTAAAAATTTATATAAAAAAAGATATACCATTACTCTAATTACAAGCCATTACATCTTGTGAAAAAGCAACATAAACTGCCAACTGCATGTGAACAAAACAACATATTTTATAATACATCACATGCAAATCAATATTCTTGAGACATGTCACAGACTAAGTAATCAGTGCTTCAATTTTATCCAAGTGTCTGGTTCTTCCCGAATCATGGTCTCCGATTAGAAAGTGCATAGTACAACATTATGAAAATATTTATTTAGAATTTGACTTTTCTAAAAAGGAAGTGCATTTTAGACATAAAGTTTAATAATAATTATTAATTAAATATTAAATATTAGAATTATAATTAATTTTATCTTTTCTTATATATGTATTTAATTTTATTATGATTCTCAACTATAAAATTTAAATTAACAAATAATGGTATGTTTTATTCTCTAAAGCACATCATCTCTTATATGCGTCAAATAATTTCTCCAAAACTTTTCTAAATTGTTAGAAATAAATTGAATAAAAGATATTTTTTACTACGGTCCTCAAACATATATTATGAAAGTAAATTAGTTATGCTTGCTTATTATTTTTTGTTTAGGAATTACTTATAATAAATTATAAATTGATGTATAATAATTTTAATGAATAAATTTAGTGAGTTTAATAATATATTTATTCAATATATATTTGTTCTTGTAACTAAGTCTTATCTAAGATTTAATAGACCTAATCCAAGATCATTCAATAAAGACCATCGTAATCTGTCGTCTCAGCTCCGTCTTTGAGATTCTTATAGACTCGGGTCTCCTCCTAAGTTTTGTAACGGTGACCTCTACCTTTAACTCCCTATTGTTATTATGGGTGCCTTATAACGATTTTTGGGCCATTATTACAGCTCTAGAAAGGGGTTATTAGAATGGTTTCCCATTATTAATAAGGAACCTATAAAAAATTGATGTGATCCCGACTAGGAGTGGATCGCTTGATACAAATTACAGAGTTTTGGATGATGTCACTTTCAGAGAAGAAGATAAGTCAGGGTAGACGTCACAAGGATTACCTTGATAAGTCTGAGATTGGTTCAACAAGGAACCTAGAGAGAAGCTCTCACCATTTTTTATCAGATGCCAAAAGTTCATTTTATTGAAAAAAATGAAAAAAAATATAAATAAAAAAGAACATATTTGACATGGGCCTTCAAATTAGTTTGGGTCTTTAGCAACAATTAATATTCTTGGTAGTGTCTTTGCCTCTAGGCCTTCATCTTTTCCCATTTGGGCCTTGTTAAGTATGTCTGATACCAATTATTGGAGGGTATATTCACTGACTGTTTGGTCCTACTCGTGGTCATAGGTCCCTGTATTTGTGCCATTTTAGGATTTTCATCATTCCCTCCTTCTTGGAAAACATTTGCCCTCAAATGTTCATAATCATCGCCTGGTTCAAGTACCAATTTTTTCTTGTTCTTGTTGGCTTGCTTGGCATAACTTTCATTCTTCTTTGTATCTTCACTTGCTCATGCAATCTTTTCTCATACTCAACTTTAGCCTGAGCATTCTTATGCCCAGTTTGACCATCGGTTTGAGGACGACATGTGGTGGAAAAGAGAAGCTTTAATCCAACCCTACCCCATAGTGTTCTCCAAAAGTGACTAAGGAACTTGGTGTCTCGGTTTAAAATGATGCTTCTCGGTAGTCCGTGGAGACGCACCACTTCCTTGAAAAATAAATTAGCAACATCAGTCTCTTGGGGATTGCTTTTGTAAGCAGGCCTGTTAGGCAATGAAGCTCCTGGAAGGAGGTCAATTTGATGTTCTATGCCTCTTGAGGGTGGTAGTCCATGAGGAATCTCCTTAGAAAAGACATCTTTAAATTCCTGCAATAAGAGTTCAACACTAGAAGAAACAGAAATAGTTAACTCATTAGAATTATCAACAGAAATTTTATTGTCTTTCTAATATAGTAGATAGAGTGGTTCACGAGCAAGTAACTCTTTTCCTCACTTCAATCGCCTTTTCTAAACAATTAAATTTTCTCTCATGTGTATCACTATTCTTTTTCCTATTCCTCTTTGGTGTCTCACTCTTTTCTTTCTCTTGTTCTCTCTTGTTCTCTCATTCTGATTTGATCATCACACACTTATCTAGGAGATAGAGGTTTAAGAATAATCTTCCAGTCATGGTACTGGAAAAGAAATCTTGTTGGTGAAGCCATCATGCACTACTTTGGTGTCATACTGTCATGGTCTCCCAAATAGTATATGAGTCGCCTCCATTGAAACCACATCACACAACACCCTATCATTGTATCTTCCAATGGTGAGACACACTTTAACCTGCTGAGTCACTTTTACCTTTTCATCTTCACTAAACCACTGAAGTTTGTATGGCCTAAGATGGGGCTTAGTATCCAAATTGAATTTGGATACTAACCTGGAAATTGCAACATTGGTACAACTTCCTCCATCAACAATTAAAGAGCAAAGCTTACCATTAATCATACATCTAGTGTGGAAAATATTTTCTCTTTGGGTGTCGTCTTGTGGCTGCATCTGACTTCCCAAGAGTCTTCTCACCATTAGCATATCACCCTGCATAGCTTCCTCCTCAAGCTCTTCTTCCTCTTCTTCTTCTTCCTATTCTTCTTCTTCTTCCTCTGCCTAAGCATTTGAAGCATTTTATGTTTCTGGTACTAGTGTTGGATGATGAAGTAGAATTGTGCTTGGTTTCAGCACTAGATACTGCTGACTTTCCATGTGGAGTGGAAGAGTTGCCTCCCTCCTTCTTGGATCAATTGGTCCAATTCTGGTTGAAATTGTTGGATGAGTTCCTTGTTGCTGCAATTTTCCTCTTCAGCCGATGTTCCACCCAGACTGCCTTATGCAGCAAGTCATCTAATTACACGTACTCCTGTAATTCAACAACATCTCTAATGTCAGGATTTAGGTCAATCAGAAAATGATTCATTGTGTCCTTAGTGTCCTCTTCAATGTTGGCCCTCACTAGTGCCATCTCCATCTCCTTGTAGTATGCCTCCACAGTTAAACTTCCCATGGACAACCTCTAGAGTTTCTATCGCATGGTTCTGTTGTAGCTAGTTGGAACATACCTGTTTCGCATAACCCTTCTCATCTCAGTCCATGTATCTATCTCCCGCCCTTCCTCTCTCATCATCTCTCTTTGATTTTTATTCCACCAAACAAGGGCATAGTCTGAGAATTCAACTGCCGCTAACTTCACCATATGCTCTTCAGTATAATCATTGCAGGAGAATACATACTGAATCTTCATCTCGCAGTCAAGATAGGCGTTTGGGTCACTCCTGCCTTTGAAAGGGGGTACATTGAGTTTTACTCCCTCAATTCTGTTCTGCCCCTCCATTCAGTTTGATCCATCATTGGCCCTTATGTTCCCACCATAAGGTCTCCCAGCATTTGGATTCATTTAGTGCTCTAGTTCTTCTATTCGTCTATAGAGTTCTTTATTGTTATGGTTCAACAAACATTGCATTTGGGTAGTTATCACGTCCAGTAATAAGCGCTAAGATCCGTCCAGTTGATGATATTCACCACCACCGTCACCATCTCCTGCCATGATTAAGGAACAAATAATTCTACAATAATTTAAACAAAGATTACAAGACCTCACCACACTCTACTCATGTGTTTCTCTCTTTGTATGATTCTTTTTTACTCTTGCCTTTTACCACTCACTCCCTCTTAAGTTCCTGGATGAATCAAATTGGATGCACAAAGGTAATAGAATAGGAAAGATAACTTAATTATGGAATAACAGATTGGACAACAAACTTGGATAACAAACTAACAGATTGGATAACAGATTTTTGCCAAAATAAAACACCTCTAACTGCCTCAAATTCGTGTTCAAAGTTTCAAACACCTACTTTTTTTTTCAAACTAGGATAATAGACTATTTTTCACTCAATCAATTTCACTGGTCCAAATTCAATAGGCGATTGGGAAATTCGTTTAATAGTCAAACAAACAAATATGAGAAATTCAATGCCCTACTAAATCCTAAACCCCCAAAATTCTTCTAGTAAGCCAAATTGTCCCCAAACAAGATTTGTATCAAAATTTGAAACAGAATTCAAACAGAATTTTTTTTGACATAGAATCTGAAAAAAAAAACAAGAACAAGAACAAGAACGCAAACAAGAACACAAACAAGAACCCAAACAAGAACGCAAACTGTTGGATCGAGTGGCCTCAGAATAATTAAGAAGGGGGGTTGAATTAATTATTCCTAAAACTTTACCAATTAAAAATTACTCTTTTAAGGCTTTTACTTCTATTGTTAAGAGAATATGGAGTAGAAGAGAAACTTAACAGAAAGTAAAAGCGGAAATTAAATGCACAGCGGAAAGTAAAAGAGTAGGGAAGAAGGAAACAAACACACAAGGATTTTTATACTGGTTCAGCACAAACCCGTGCCTACCTCCAGTCCCCAAGCAACCTGCGGTCCTTGGGATTTCTTTCAACCTTGTAAAAAACCTTTTACAAGCAAAGATCTACAAGGGATGTACCCTTCCTTGTTCTCTTTGAACCTAGTGGATGTACCCTCCACTAGAATTGATCCACAAGAGATGTACCCTCTCTTGTTCTCAGTCAAACCCAAGTAGATGTACCCTCTACTTGTGCCACAAAGGATGTACCCTTCAATGTGTTAAGACAAAGATCTCAGACTGTTACACCTTTGATACTTTGTGAATAGGGATACAAAAGAATTCTCAGGCGGTTAAACCTTTGAACGCTTTTGTATTAGGGAATGGAAAGAATCAAAAGAATTCTCAGACTGTGTCGTTTTGAATTCTTTGACAAGGGAGAAGGGAGACACAAAAGAATTCAGGCGGTTAGTCCTTCCTTCTTTTGCAAAAGAGAGAAGAGAGACACAAAAAGAATTCAGGCGGTTAGTCCTTGGCGAATTCTTTTTGGCAAAGGGAGAAGAGAATGAAAAGATGAATAACACAAGTTTTTAAGGTTTAGAAAACCAGAAAACTTCAGAAAGCTTTTGGTACAAAGAAGAAGAAGTTTCAAAGAGATTCAAAGAAATTCAAGGCTTGTAAAGGATTGTATGAGATTGTTAGAAAGACTTGATTAAAAATGAAAAACAAAGCCTTGCTTTTATAGACTCTTCATGTATGGTCAAGATGGCCATTCAGAAGAGTTATAACTTTTAGAAAAACTTAAAACCCATTTGAAAGAGTCAAAACCTTTTTGAAGAGTTACATCTTTAGATTTTTCAGAAACAAACACTGGTAATCGATTACCAAATAAGTGTAATCGATTACACAAAGCTTTTGAGTGAAAGGATGTGACTCTTCATATTTAAATTTGAATTTCAACGTTCAAGGGAACTGGTAATCGATTACCAAAACATTGTAATCGATTACAGCATTTTGAAAATATTTAGAACGTTGTAAATTCAGTTTGAAAACATTTTCAAACTCATTTTGCTACTGGTAATCGATTACCAGAGAGTAAAAACTCTTTGGTAAAGGTTTTGTCAAAAACTCATGTGCTATTCAAAGTTTTGAAAAAACTTTTTAATACTTATCTTGATTGAGTCTTTTCTTCATTCTTGAATCTTGAGTCTTGACTCTTGATCTTAATTCTTGAGATCTTGAATCTTGAATCTTGATTCTTGTTTGAAGGCTTTCTTCTTGAATCTTGAATTTTTCTTGATTCTTGAACTCTTGACTTGTTCTTGATTCTCTTGAGATGTTCTTTGATTCACTTGAGCTTTTTGTTCATCATCTTTTGTTGTCATCATTGTTATCATTAAAACACCTTTGAATCATTGTTGATTCATCATGAAGCTTTGCTTCCACACAAACAAGACGCAAACAAGAATGAAACAAGACGCAAACACGAAACTAAGACACAAATGACAAAGGAAAAAAATAAGAATTGGATAGGATAGAACCTATAATAAGAGCCAAAGCTCTGATACCAGATGATGTGATCCTGACTAGGAACGAATCGCTTGATACATGTTACAGAGGTTTGGATGATGCCACTTCCAGAGAGGAAGATAAGTTAGGGTAGACGCCACAAGGATTACCTTGATAAGCCTGAGATCGGTTCAACAAGGAATCCAGAGAGAAACTCTTATCAAATGCCAAAAGTTTATTCTATTGAAAATGAAATCCATACATATAGTATATCTGAACGAAAAGATAGAAATAGACATGGGCCTTCAAAATAGTTTGGGCCAAAATTAAAAAAAAATTATAAATAAAAAAAGAACATATTTGGCATGGGCCTTCAAATTAGTCTGGGCCTTCAACAATAATTTGATAGTACCTCTGCCTCTAGGCCTTCATCCTTCCCCACTTGGACCTTGTTAAGTATGTTTGATACCAATTGTTGGAAGTGTTGGACCTTGTGGCCTCAATAATCTTAAGAGGGATAGGCTTAGAATGCAGAAGAAGCAACAACAATCAATTTAACAATGTTCTTTAAACATGCAAGACACAATTGATTGCAACAAAATAAATAAGATAAGGGAAGAGAAAATGCAAACACAATTTTATACGGGTTCGGCCACTTCATGTGCCTACGTCCAGTACTCAAGCAACCCACTTGAGATTTCCACTATCTTTGTAAATTTCTTTTACAAAGTCTGAACCACACAGGGACAACCCATCCCTTGTGTTCAGATGCTTTACAATAAGAGACTCACAATCTCTTAACCAATATCATTGAATAAGAAGAATGGAAGAAGAATTCTCTCTTCAAGAGAAGAATATTACAATGAAGATCATGTAAGAATCCTTATAGATTTTGCAAGTGTTTGGTCAAGGATTTCTTTTGAGAGAGCATTTGACAACGAAGTTCTTTTGAAATCTCTCTCATTGTCTTTTGAGAGGATAAGACATTTTTGCCAAGCAAAATTCTCTCAATCTTTTGAGAGGATAAACATTTTGATCAATCAAAACTCTCTCCTCAATTTCGTCCCAAGTCACACATATATATAGGCCTTTGATGGCCATTCAAAATCCAAATGATAAGATGTGACTGTTGGCGATATTCCTTGAAAATCCTCTCTGGTAATCGATTACAGAATTAGTGTAATCGATTACACAGTTGTTTTTCTTGAACAGTTGTGACCCTTCATTTAAAATTTGAATTCCCAATGTTCAGAGTCTCTGGTAATCGATTACATATGATGTGTAATCGATTATACACTTTCAAACCATTGGTAATCGATTACATGTATTGGTAATCGATTGCATGTGCCTTGAATGACTTGAAACCTTTCATTGTGAGGCAAGGCTTGATCTTGAAGAAATCTTAAATCAAGGCTTTGTTTGTTGAAACAATCTTGTATTAATATTGAAGCAAAATGAGCCTTGTTTGATTCTTCTTTTGACATCATCAAAATCATGTATACATACATTCACAGGAAGGTATCCACTGACTGTTTGGTCCTACTCCTAGTCATAGGTCCCTGTATTTGGGCAGTTTTAGGATTCTCATAAAAAATAATCAACAAGTACTAAGTTATGTGAGAGAAGTCTTGAGTCGGTTGGCAAATGAATGATACGGTACATAGTCCTCTAGCCTCGAGTATCTAAGCACAACGAGGCTTAAAGTCGTGGGCTAGTTGGAAATGATTGGTGTGATACATAGTCCTCCAACCTTAAGTGTTTAAGCACGACGAGGCTTGAAGTCGTAGACCAGTCGATGAACGGCCGGTACAGTACACAAGCCTTGAATGCTTAAGCACGAAAAAGGCTTGAAGTCGTGGACTGGTCGATGGAACATCGGTGCGGTATGTAGTCCTCCAGCCTTGAGTGCCTAAGCACGAAGAGACTTGAAGTCGTGGATTGGTCGGCGTATAACTAGTGTGATAAATTTGTATATACTCATACGAAATCAAGTTAATAACTTAACATCAAAATGAAACGATTTGTGTACTAGTATGCAAACTGAGTTAATTACTTAACACTGAAATGAAATAATTCATGTATACTCATTTTAAAATCGAGTTAATAACTTATAATCTAAAATGAAATGATTCATGTGTACTTGCTTTAAAACTGAGCTAATAACTCAATAATTTAAAATGAAATGATACGTGTGTACTCATTCTATAATCCAACTAATAACTTAATCATTTCATAATTGAATTTGTAAATTGCTTGTTATATAAAACTGAGATATCAAGTGTTATTTCATAATTGAATTTGTAAATTGCTTGTTCTAAAACTTAGATAACAAGTGATATTTCATAATTGAGTGTGTTGAATATTCATTAAAAATTCGAGTTTAATTGATAAATGGTTCATGTATACTCATCGATGAACTAAGTTAATAACTTAATGAGTCGTGTGTACTCATGTAATAACTATGTGAATAACTTAATCATTAAAAATAAAATACATTGTTTGTACTCGCTCTTAATCCGATTTAGTAGCTTGATATTTTATGATTGGATTCGTAGCATACTCATTCATAAACCAAATTCATAATTGGTTTTAAAGAATACTCGTTTGAAAATTGAGTTAATAGATTTACCTTTTTCGAGTCGATATCAACCATTTTTTTCATGGAGGTTTTAATCCGTGTCGATACCAATCAATTTAATGGGGCTTTCTTGAGTCGATACCGACCAATTTAATGGTAATTTTTCCGAGTCAATACCAACCAATTTAATATAACTTTCCTGTGCATGTGTCTATGTGTGATATTTGTTTTAAAAAAATGAAGCATAAAAAAAATAGAGGTAGAAATATATTAAACAAGATACTTATGACTATTTAAAATATCTTAATAGAATCTCATTAAATATATTTACAAGAACTTATAAAAATAAAAAATGTCTCTAAAATGGAGTGGTGATAAACATAAAGAATTAAATGCAAGGTGATATTTAAGAGAGTAATAGGCAAGAAAGCATATCCACAAATATCAAGATTTGAATATTACTTAAACTAGGTTATTAATCTTCCATGTAAATTCAAATTTTTTTTTCATAGGGTGAAAAGCTTAACCGATTGACTAAAAAGAGGTAATTAATTCAATAATATCACAAAGTGGATGCTAGCTTTTCTGACTTTTTCTAATAATAAAAAGGTCAAATGTTTAATACTGTATCTCAACCGTATATAAATGCGGCACATAATGATATATAAATACACTTGGATAAAACAATTTCATAAAATAACATGCTCCAAATGATACCACTGTATTATCGTAATATTTTATTTAAAATATGTATATAAAAAAAACAGAACGCTGAATCTTAATTTTGTAAGTCAAACTTAACTACAAATCTTATAAACTCATTCAAAATTGAAAACAACAATGTGATTAAAGAAGATCATGATAATATTTAATTTATTGTAAAAAAGAGTCTTTTTTTTAAAAAAAAAAAAGAAAAGCTTACTTTGCAATTAAAGAATTAATCATGGAATAATTAAGTGCACTTTTACAATTTATTCATTTAATAGAAATGTAGTAAAAGGTTTTTAATGGTAATAAAAAAGGCCACTGGATATCCATAATGTTCCGGTGCTTGATTTGCACTATTGTTGCTCTTCCTAAGGGATTTTTTTTCCCTTACTTTTAATATTCAATTTCATGCGCTTAATTAGTTGGATATTTAAAAGCTAGGAAAAAAAGGTTTAAAAACTCGGATAGACTAAAAAAATGAAAATTTTATTTTCTAAATCATTGTAAATTTTATTTTATTTTATCAAATAAATCTTGAAATTGAGATTGAGTAACCACGTGTAATATCTGGAAGCCATTAACATTCAAAAGTTTTTGAATAGTAAGATAACATGTCCAGTAAGAAATAGCAAAAGGAAAATATAATATCCGATAAACATATATGCCCAAGCCAATAACACAACCCTTGCCATGATCTCAATCTCAAGTTAAAGTCTAATCCAGATTTCCAATTTTGTAGATATCAACTATTATATCTGTTTAATATCCTCGGCATGTCCAAAGAGTACAGTTTATGATTACATTATAAAAGAGAACAATAACAAAACGTAGACAAATAAAATGTGAGTTACATAGCAAATGATGTGTAAAACATGAACCCCCAATTCATCGTAACTCGATACGAAATATATCAAACAAAAATAAGCATATAAACATACAAAATTGAAAAAGAATGCAAGATAAAGATCGTGAACTTAACCGGTGAAAATCGCAAATTGGTTGAATTCCACATTTAATGAATTACACCACCTATATGAGATCGTCATCCCACCGAGTATTCCAGCACCGTTTCGAGTCCACATTTTGATATAAGCTTGTCTCTGAACAAGACCCAGGGCGTCGTCGGGAAGAGTTTCAGCAAGTCTCACGGTGTACTAAAATATTTTTGTAACTAAGTCTCATCTAACATTTATAAGACTTAACCAAAGAGCATTCAATTAAGACCATCATCATAATATGCTCTCTTAGCTCTGTCCTCGGGGTTGTTATACACACGGGTCTCCTCCTAAGTTTTGTATTAGTGACCTTTGTCTTTAACTCCTCATTAATCATTATTATGAGGACTTTGTAACGATTTTTGGACAATTATTACAACTCCAAAGGAGGTTATAAGAAAGGTTTTCCATTATTAACATGAAATCGGTTGGAAATTGATGGACAAGTATTAAGTTATGTGAGAGAAGACTTGAGTGTCTAAGAACAAAAAGATTTAAAATTGTAGGCCGATTGGTGCAATATATATAGTCCTTTAGCCTCGAGTTTCTAAGCACGAAGAGATTTAAAGTCCCAGACAAATTTATGGATGACCAGTATACTACAATATTCAATCTCGATCACTTCTCACAATTCATGGGGATGCTAAATTTTGATACTCACAATCATGGACGAATCCAACAAGTCATGTAGGTGTGTGTTAGACAATATTAATAGAGGAAAATAAATAAGATAGGATATTGAGTTGATATTTATTTAATTTTTTTCTAGTAATAGATTTCATCTCTAATTTTACACATGATATTAATAATAATTTTTTTGTGAAACACATTATTTTATTAAAATTTAAATATTTAAATAATTGAACGTGCAAAATATACGATCATCCTTAGATACATTTTTTGATCCGTTCTACTCACAGCAAAGTAAAATGAAAAATAGTTTGGTTTGAGATGATTTCGATAATATATTTGGTTTGTAACTTCTTAATATTCAAAGCAAGAAAAAAATTATATTGAAAATATAATAGGAATTATTAAAATATATTCGTAGTAATAAAATAAAGCCAAGTATGGCCTTTAGTGTCCCCTATATATCATGTTTTTAAATCCTAAATCATGTTTATGAAGTAGATAATAGGAGGAAGGAAGTAGAAGATGAAGTGAAATGGCACAAGACAAATCCAAGCTACATATTGAAGTTGAAATTAATGCAACCCGTGTGAGTTCTATTTTGTACATTTGGGAGTGGAGTAGCAGGACACGCTTACTTGGTTAAATATGTTCAAGATGCTGTAATAATAAGTGTCTCCTGTTCTAATTGCTTCACATGGCACCTTTGACCTTTTCTTTAGGGTAAGAAGGTCGGTTCAAGCAGTGTTGTTTAGCTGGTAAGGTATATTTAATTTGATAGAGTGAAGCGGGTATATAATAATCAAAATCAACTGCACCATACAATAATATAGCTAATTGAAGATCTTAAGGTTTCCCACTTTCCCCATTCGAATCAAAATCAACTTTCTTAAACGGTCCAATTAAGATCCAAAATGTGGATTTATTGAGCTTTAAAAAAAATACAGGATTACATATGATTTTGACAATGCAATTTTAATTTACAACTAATTTGGATAGTTCTTGTTCTAGTTTCTACAGAGGTCATGCATTACACATTTTCTGGATTTTACGGAGAGGTCATGCATAAAACATAATTTTCATTGTAATTCCTTAGCATATCATATGCTATGGGTCATGCATGCCATATTATCATAAAATTCATTTTAACTATAAAATAAAATATTATATGGAATTTGCTAAATAAATAATATAACTAAAAATAATTGTGAAATATTTTTTACATTAATTAAACATTCAATAGTTGAATTATTTTCGCTATTATTAGCTTCATATATAGTATTCTCTTCATCTCAATATAAGTATAACACTTAGTTTTTCAATATAATATTAATTTTTTTTTCAACTAATACTTCTAATAAATGTCACTTTAGTATTTTTTTTTTACACTACTCCCGAGTACCGTCCCAAAATAAATGTCGCATTTGCAAAAAAAATAGTCCTAGAATAAGTGTTGCATTTAACTTTTCAATATAATAATATTAATTATTCTTTTCCACCAATAGCCCTAATAAATGTCACTTTAATTTTTGAATCTAATATTAATATTATTCTCTTTCATCTATTTAATAAGGTTAGTTTTGTAAAACTATTATTCTCTTTCATCTATTTATTAATTTTTCTTGATATATGTAAAATAACTTAAGACGACACTTATTTTTGGACTAAGGGAGTGTACTATAATACTACGATTAGTTTTGTAAAATTACTACTCTCTGGTGTAAAATAACACAGGACATCACTTGCTTGACATTTGCATCAAATTCTAGTACATGTATGACACCAACTTCAAAGTCTAATACCTTCCTAGAACCTACATGTTCGACTTTCATACCCATTGCATATCGGGTATTCACACCCTTAGCATCTTGAATATTCACTCCCATTGCATATAGGATATTCACACCCTCTCAACATCTTAGGTATTCACACCCACTGCATATAGGGTATTCACACCCTCATGCATCTCGGGTATTCACACCCATTGCATATAGGGTATTCACACACTCTCAACATTTGGAGTATTCACACCTATTGCATATAGAGTATTTACACCCTTAACATTTTGGGTATTCACACCCATTTCATATAGGGCATTCACACCCTTTCAACATCTTGGGTATTCACACCTTCACCATCTCGGGCATTCACATCCATTGCATATAGATACCGTATTCGCACCCTCTGAACATCTCGAGTATTCACACCCATTGCATATAGATTATTCACACCTTCTCAACATCTCTAGTATTCACACCCACTACATATCGGGTCATCGAGCCCACCGCATCTCAAGTCCCCATGCCCATTGCTTTTTGTTTCAAGTTTCAAACAAAATTGGAGTTCATATATTTACTTTTTTTACCACAATAATATGAAAACATCAATTGTTCATATTATCTAGTAAAACTTAAGTAAAGAAGAGTAGTTGTTAACACCAAATTTGTTTGGATTATTTATAATATTGAGAGAAAAAATGAAGGAAAGAAATGAAAAAATGATTTTAAAAAAAGGGGAAGAGAAAATAATGAAAAGAAAAAATACAAAGGAAAGAGAAGGAAAAAAAGAGAGAAATTTTCCCACCTTTCTAATTTTTGATTGCTGAAAAAGTCCAATTAAACCAAGAGCTATTGACCTATTAACCCATTGAAATTAATTCAAGTCAAATACCCATAACCCAACATCCATAACCCAAACCCACTTTCAACCCAGCTCACCTTTGCATCAAAGAATACCCTAGCCTCCAACTCCTTCTCCTACACACCCCTTTTTTTTGTCCAACATTTATCCTTCACAACCTCCATTCTCCAAATACCCACACACCTCTTAGCCATCATAGGACCCTCCTAAAATACACTCCTTCATGCAATCTCTGCCACACACATAGCTCGAGGCCAAGCAACACTACTCAAAAATAACTTTTTACGATGTTGATTTTACGTCGGTTGATAAAAAATTGACATAGAAAGAAACATAGTGACATTTTTGTAAATAAATGTAATATCTCAGTAAATCAACTCTTTGTTCCCCTGCTCCTCACCAATGGCCAACATTCCTCGCTCTCATCCATTGCCTCGTCCAAATTGCCAAATTCCACATCCACCTCTCTTCTTCCCCTAAACAAAACAACTCTTTCTACCAATACACTATCAACAACTACATGGACTACATCCACAACAAGGATAATGCCGTCGTGGACCTCGACCACAGCATCAAGGAGAAGCTCCACCACATAAAAGGTTGCCGCCGAGGAGTAGGAGAATGATAAGTTCATTAAGTGGGCAGGTTGGTTGGGGGAGTGGGGTGAATATAGGGAAATGGAGGAATTGTGGAAGTTAGTTTTGCATATTTTAAAGAATTTGAATTGTTTTGATCATTTACTAGATCCTACAAATCTAATAGATTTTGTTATTGGCAATCTTCGGTGCTTCATTCACAACCTAAGTCAACTGTGGGAACTCCAACACATATTGCTCCAGAAGTATTGCTGAAGCAACAATGTGATGGCAAGGTAGAGTACTCTTTATAGTTGTGGTCAATAAAGATCCAAAGAAATCAAAATATTTTGGTTTATTAGCTAATAGTTGGCTTAATTATTGGAGATTACAATTTTCCTATAAGCATTATTGATATACTCACTACTACAAAAGGCGGATTCAACATCGGTGTGTTAACATCGGTTGTTAAAAAAACCGATGTTAACATATGCGCGGTGGCATAATTGTAAATACCGTGTATACGTTAACATCAGTTTTGTGGAAAACCGATGTTAACGAAGTTCATTAACATCGGTTATTGTAGAACCGATGTTAACATTTATTAGTTAACATCGGTTTTTTAATAACCGATGTTAACATATGTTTATTAACATCAGGTTTTTAGAAAACTGATGTTAACGTTTGATATGTTAACATCGGTTTTTTCCAGAAAACCGATATTAACCTTAACATCATTTTGTTAACATCGGTTTTTTTTTAAAACCGATGTTGAACTTATATTTTAAAAAATATGGTGAGCCCTAAGAAGCTGGCGCTCTGTCTTCTTCTCCATCTAAGCTTTCGCGCTCTCTTCTTCTTCTAATCTCTGTCTACCTTCAAGGTCCCTATCTGCATCTGAGCATCGTGTTCGTCGCACTCCAGCATTGTCTTCGTCGCACTCGAGCATCGTCACAAGTCTCTGCTTCTTCTCCTTCGCCACCATACCTAGGTATGTTTCGTCTCCTTCGCGTTGTCTTCTCCTTCTCTCTGTCTTCTTCTCCATCTAAGCTTTCTTGCTCTCTTTGTTCTCCATCTACCTTGAAGTTGTATGTTCTCCATCTGACCATCGTTTTGTCTAAGGTTGAGCATCGTGTTCGTCGCACTCGAGCATCATCAGAAGTCTGTGCTTCTTCTCCTTCGCCACCTCATGTAGGTATGTTTGGTCTAATCCTGTATAAATATTTGATTGCATTCATGTATCGCACACTTAGTGAACTAAACATCACAAGGGTATCTCATATTTAACTCGAGCATCGTGACAACTTTGTGCTTCTTCTCCTTAGTGAAGTTTCCCTTACCCTTATTGTGTTCTTGTAACAGTTTAAGAGTTAACGCCTATTATTGGAGTTTAACAGTTTCCCTTACCCTTATTGTGTTCTTGTAATAATTTAAGAGTTAACGCCTATTATTGGAGTTTAACAGTTTCCCTTACCCTTATTGTGTTCTTGTAACAGTTTAAGAGTTTAAGAGTTAACGCCTCCTAGTTCCTAAAACCTTCCTTAAGATTAGAGGACCATTGGTTAAAATGAAGAGTAAAATCCTTGTCCATTGCTTTGATCCACGACCATAGTAGGAATAGGGCATCTTCTAACAGTTTGGTTCCATGAAAAGTTGTATCTTGGAACACCACCTTATTTCTATGGTGTCATATTGTCCAAGTTAAAGCAATCCACCAGCATTTCCAAGTTTTGGACCTGACTCCATCTGCTACCTCCATTCCATGTTGCAGAAAATGGTCCCTATGATTTTGTGGCATTACAGTGATAAGATTAACCCAGGACATTGATTCCCACCATAAAGGGAGGGTTTTGCTACAATTGAAGAACAAGTGTTTAGCCCCCTCCTCCTTATTTCTGCATAAAGGACATAACATATCATCTATCGGTATTTGTCTCCTTCTAAGGTTTTGCTTTGTTGGTAATCTATCCCAAAGTAGCCTCCAAGTGAACACTGCTGTTTTTGTGGGTATTTTGAGTTTCCATATTGCCCCATAATCCTGTTCCTGTCTTGCCTCCATCAGCTCTCCCCATATCAAATCATATCCACTTTTTGTTGAGTAGTCTCCTGCAGGTTCAGGTTTCCAAATCCAAGTGTCCTCCCTTAGGGGATGAAGTTGCTGCTGTGATATGTCCCCAAGAAAACTATCCGCCATTGCTATTTCAGAATCGAAAAGGTGTCTTCTCCAATTAAGCTGCCATTCCCACCCAATGTTTGTGTGTGTCCCCAGCTGTTGTATGAGTTGCTTCTGATGACAGGAGATTTGATACAGCCTCTGGAATTTTTCCTTTAAAGATAATTCAGTGTTTATCTAGCGGTCCTCCCATAATCTGAATTTATCACCCCTTCCCACTTTCCATTCTGTTTGTCTTTTGAGAGGGACATTCTGTTGTTGTTGCTGGACTGTGATGAGATCCCTCCACCAAGTAGAGTCATTGCAACCTCTGCTCCCTTCCTCCAATGCCCTCCAGCCACCATACTTAGAAATCAGTACTTTGCCCCAAGGTTCCTTTTGTCTGTGGAAAATATCCCATCTCCATTTGCCCAATAGTGCTGTATTAAAGGTTCTGAGGTCTTTAATGCCAAGGCCACCTTTGTCTTTTGGCAAGCAAACTGTTTTCCAACCAACCCATGCAATCATTATTTGGTTTGAGTGCCATTTCATTTGTTTTCTTATGCTCTTCTTTCCCAGTTTAGTTAGGATTCTTTTATCAGCCCGTTCTTTTAATCCAACACAATGTCAGTATTTTGGTCTAAAAGTTAAGATAGTTCTAATGATTGCTTTTTATGCATATTTTTGTTTGTGAAGTGATCCTAAGAATTTTTGTATGTAGCTTGTGTAGAAAATTGAAACCAGTAATTTGAAAATAGGATGCTTAAACTAGTTTAGGCTATAAGAAGCAAGTTTTAACCACTATGCTACACAAGCCAGTAGCATAGTTATGAAACCAGTAATTTGAGAACAAGATGCTAAACTGGTTTAGGCTACAACAAGCAAGTTTTAACCACTATGCAACATTTGCTTTTAACCGATGTAGTGTATATGGTCCTTAAGCACACGGGTTAGTAGATCAATGTTTAGGTCAATGTATATGAAATAGCATCTTTTCTCTTTTTTGCTTGATCATTATTAATTCTAATGGCAATATCAATAGATACAAAGCCACAACTGATATAGAAGTGGCCCCTGCAGCAAAATATAGAAGTTTAGTTGCTGCCACAACTGATATTCTCTAGATTCAAACTCTTCTCTTGGAACTTTCAGTCCCTCATTCTAGACCTAGGTAGGTTAATTATTCACCATGAAGTAAAAAGAGAGTATCATTTGTATATGCAGATAGATATATAACATAACAAGGCAACTAGAGAGAGAGAAAAAGTAGAGAAAGAGAATGATAGTAAGGGAGAAGTTCATTTATGTTCCAAATTTCAGTGACATGATTGATTCATTGATTAAATTCCAAGCAACATGGCTAAAAGCTTTTGAGTTTTGCCCTTAATTGTTTTTTTAGTCTTCTGTATTTTATACTTTTTTTTCTATAGTTCATTTCATCATCATTGTAACTATAGCTGCCCATTATAAAATAGCTTAGACTATCTAGGTCTGCTGCTTCTGAACCTTTTATTTATCCTTGAAGTAGTTTATTTTTTTTTATTTGTGTTCAACTGGTGAAGAGTGAAGACTGAAGTTGTTCTGTCAGACTCCTTGATTTTCCTTTCATTTTGACGGAAGCCTAAGCAATACACTACCACTGAATTGCCAGTAAGAAAAATTGGTCATGAAACACACACACACACACACACACAAACCCTAATGACACACACACACACACGTATGATAGACACACATTGATGACACACACACACACACACACACACACACACTCATCATACAAACACACACACACACAAGTTTGATAACAAATTTGTTCAATTTTACATGCAGAAATTTGTTCAGTTCTGACTTGTTAGCTGTGACAAGGTAGCTTGCCTCTTCATAAGGTACTTATCTAAGTTTAACTTAAATTCTACTGCAGTGGTGATGACCTACTAATATTAGTGAAAACAAATTTGCCTACTTTACCTTAGTTAATTTGTTCACAGTTGTAAAAAATGAATTGATTTTAACTTGAGTTATTCGTATTTTAAGTTTTCAAATATGCTTGCATGATTTTTTTTTTTTTTGCACTGCAAAAATCTGATAGTATTAATAAAACTTCAGTACTAGATGTACTGAAAATGATATATAATTACAAAGGCATATTCTGCCTACCCCAACTGCAAAAAATATCTCATAAAATGAGAACCCATACAACAAAGATCCCTAAGACATTTCTTCCTTAAGTCTAGTAGACCACTGGTTAAAATGAAGATGGAAGTTTGTCTCCATTCCATTTAACCAAGACCAAGTGTGGAATAGATACTACCTTATGCACCACTTTTTTAGGAATTTTGAAGAATGACAGTAGGTAGATAGGAAGGGCTGTTAGGAATATCCTGCCTCCCATAGAGAGACATCTCTGCTTCCATTTGGCTAGCTTAGATTCAAACTTGCTGATGAGAGGCTGCCAAACATCCCAGCTTTTAGAGGTGGACCCTACTGGAATTCCAAGGTAAGAAAAAGGAAATTCCAGCTGGCCACAATTAAGGTAGCTAGCTGCTTCCCTGCACCAGTCCAAAGATTTACCCAAGCACCCAAATTGGCTTTTAGCATAGTTAATCTTGAGTCCTGAAACCAACTCAAAAATTCTGAGGATAGATTTCATGACTCTAACATTAGCTGTAGTTGCAGTTCCAAAAAATAGTGTATCATCTACATACTGCAAGATGTTAATCTCCTCCTTTTGCCTCCCTACTTTATAGCTGCTGAAAAGGTTTTTGGAGACAGCTGTCCTCATCAAACCAATGAGTCCCTCAGTTGCTATATTAAATAGGAAAGGTGCAAGGGGATCTCCTTGCCTCAGTCCCCTCTCAGGCAAAAATTCTCTAGTAGGGCTGCCATTGATCAAAATTGATATAGTTGCACTAGAAAGGCATCCATGGATACATTTTCTCCATCTTTCACAAAATCTCATCCTCATCATCATATAGTTTAGGAATCCCCAAGAAACCGAGTCATAAGCTTTTTCAAAGTCAACTTTGAAAACCATGCAGGGGTTATTTTTGAATTTAGCTTCAGCTAAGACCTCATTAGCTATCATTACACCGTGGAGGATATGTCTGCCTTTGAGAAAAGCAATTTGTCTTTAATCAATTAAATGAGGCAGCACAAGAGCCAGCCTATTAGCCAGACTTTGGACATTATTTTGTAGACACACCCTATGAGAGAGATGGGTCTATAGTCATTAAGAGATTGGGGGCTATTGGTTTTGGGGATGAGGGCTATGAAGGATGCATTACTTCCTTTGGGGAATCTGCCATTAATGAATAATTCATCAAAGAATCTGATAAAATTAGGTTTTAGAGTTTCCCAAAACTGTTTGATGAAATTGAAATTCAAACCATCCGAGCCAAGACTTTTATCTCCCCCGCAAGCCCAAACTGCAGACTTGATTTCCAGCTCGGTGAATCTATCAACAAGGCTTTCCTTCTGCCTTTGATCAAGGGAAGAGAACTAGATCCCTTCCAAGGTTGGTCTGCAAGGATTCTACTTTGAGAATCTTTCTTTAAAGTGCTGAAGAACTGCAATCTTGACACTGTTAGGGTCATGGATCCATCCTCCATCAATACACAGACCTTGAAGAGCATTAACCCTCCTTCTATGATTGATGATTCTGTGGAAATAGGATGAATTTCTGTCCCCTTCTCTTAACCACTTCACTCTGGATTTTTGCCTCAACATAGATTCATAGGCAAGGGCTGCACTCCATAGCTGCTCCTGCAGTGATTTCTTGAGGTCTGCCTGAGTTTGGGATATTGTTGAGGCATTAATACCTGCCTCCATGTCATTTATCTGCTTGTTTAGATCATTGATTTTTCTTGCAGTAACAGACCCGTTCTGTGAGCTCCACTGTCTTATGCAATGTTTGAGGAACTTTAATTTTTGTTTGAGAACATAACCATCACAGCCATTAGGATGATAATTACCCTAGCTCTTTTCATTAATCCTATTTTATATGTTATTGTATAAAAGATCATGGGTTCTTCACCTGCCTCCACTCCTCCTCCTCCTCCTCCTCCTACTTCGGACGCATCGGCTTCGACATCTGCCATGAAGCGGACACGCAAAGCCTCACGTCTATGATCGTTGTCCACTAGACCACCTGGTGTTGAGAGACCAGTGGTGCATGTTGATCCTGTTACCGGGAAGGCCGACGGTCCCCACAGGAAGAAGAAATTAAGAACATATTTGGGGATTGTGGCACGTGATAAGGTGGACATCACCTACGAGAACTGGAAGAAGGTCCCTACTACTCAGAAGGACCTGATTTGGGAGGATATTCGGGTATTTCTCTTTTCTTATTTGATTTTGTGTAATTAATAGCCAAAAAATTTCATTATTGTAACAAATAAACTTTGTTTCATGTTGTCAGGCAGAATTTGATATCCCAGAGGCTTCTGACAGTAGGACGAAAAGGAAGTTACTATAGACCGTGGGGGAGAGATGAAGGCAGTTTAAATCAGACCTCACGAGGAAATGGGCCCTTGCAGCCAATCAGGACGGTGTCGAGGACACTGTCTGTGACAAATACGGCATCAGCAAGGAAAAGTGGGTCCAGTTTTACCAGACTCGCAGAGACCCTTCTTGGGAGGTATGTTCCTTTGCCATTTAAGTTGTTTTTCATATTAAACATGATGTTGTTATACTTCATTCTACCCATTTCAAACATTATTGTTTAATTTTTCCAGGATGTGCGCATCAAGGCACAGGCCATCCAGAAGCTGAATCCTGCCCCCCACGTTTTGTCTCGTGGGGGTTATGATTAATTGGAGCAGAAGATCCTAGCTGAGAAGACCAAGAAGAAGCTGCAGGAAGCTGCACAGTCAGGAAGCGTTGATGGCGTCATCGACCCTCCATCCCCGGCCAGACGCCACGTGAAGTGGAAGATGGCCCGCACCAAGAAGACAGGGGAGATGACGACTGAGGCCGCAAAGGAAATCGCTTAGAAGATTGTAAGTCATTTTCAACTAACCATTACAATTATGTTTGAATATTTTGATAATGTCATGTACCACTGTGTGTTTTCTGTGCAGGATTCGTTTGAGGAGCAGGCCACATAGGGATCGTTCTTCCCCATGGACGTCAGGATGTTCTGGCCGCTGCTATTGGACATCCAGAGCACCCTGGACGCGTCCGTGCTACTGGAGCCGATGTCACCATCAAGCAATACTTTGGATCGGCTCCACGAACGTCCCGCAGCGCTTCCTCTCTGCCTACTGACGAATTACAGCAGCTGACTCAGCAGATCAGAGACCAGCTAGAGGAGTCCATCACAGAGAAAGTGACGAGGCAAGTCATGGCATCCTTCAGCCAGCTTCAGTCACAGATGCAATCTCAGGGACCTCTTGAGCCTCTTGTTGGTCCTGGTCCCTCCGATCCTCGGGTGAGCACAAAGGGAAGTTGTGTTGATCCCTCAGGAAACGATCCTGAGACGGGTGACTCTGACAGGTGCAGCTTCTACATAGAAGTAGATCATGCCCGCCTGGTTGCCGTGGGGAGAGTTTATGAGGGATCCACTCTTGTTCATAACACTCCTTTGTTGTCTGGCCAAGTAAAGGTGAGTGTGGACGAGGTTAAAGATGCAGATGCTCCAGTTCCTATACCCACTGATGAGGTTTCCTTAGTGGGGCAGGCACTTCACACCTTCCTTGTTTGGCCGACACATTTGGTTAAGTCTTTATTACACCAGGTACTTATTGTCCTTACTATATGTTTCTTCTTTTTAAATTAATTCATTAAGCGTGCCTCAAATTTGGCTATTTAACTTTGTTTTATGAACAGGTAGCTGTGTCTCCGCCAAAACCACCTCTGAAGCCCGATCCGGAGGTCGATGATCCGCTTTATCTGATGACATTGACCATCCCAGAGCTTTTCTTGAGGCCTTATCAGGTTAGATGGTATGTCACCGTGTTCGGGGTCGTTAATCCAGATTTCCCCCTGTACATAAAGCATGAAGACCTCTCCGAAATCACACACGGTGGTCAATGTCTCAGCATATCAATGTTACAGTTGTGGATTCTGTAAGTCTTTATATAAAAGGCTTTTATTTACCTAAGTTATGGCTTTCAATTCATAAATATTTAACTTTGACTTAACATAAACAGACATCTCACTGAAACATGTATGCGAGCGGGGAATTCTGATATCTATGGATTCCTCGAGCCTCAGTCCATTCAGAGGTCTGGGCAATCGCAGTTTGAATATGAAAGTTACATAAAGAGTTGGATGCAGAGTTCACAACGCGATGTGTATCTTGGAGCCTACCTAAATGGGTAAGTCACAAAATAACACAATTTAATTAATGTTTACTAATGTACTAACCCATTTTAGGTTCCATTGCAGCGGGCACTGGCAGATGGTGGTCATCCTGCCCAAGGAACACTTAGTTGTCTGGTTTTGTTCATTGCATAACAGGCCAGACAACTACCTTAAGGGGATTATTAATAGGTTAGTATTCTTTTCAATACATTTGCATTGTAATACCTCAATGTACAACACCAGTTTTTAATTGTTACTCATATGGAACAGTGCTATCAAGGGTCTTGATGATGCTCCACAGCCTAAATCAAAGGCTCCTGCTAGGTGGATTGTCGTCAAGGTACGTCATTTAATAAAACTTCCACTTATATATATTTCTTTATGTGTCTGTACACTAGTTGTTTAATTAATATCCAAATTTCATTATGTATTTAGTGTAATAGACAAAAAGGAACTACTGAGTGCGGCTATTATGTCATGCACTGGATGCCCACCATCATTTTAGGAACTTTTAGAAATAATTGGGAAGCGGTAAGTTTTTTTCAAAGAAAATCGATTTATTTATAATTTGTATTACATTATTAACTTACTATGATTTATTTCATCATGCAGTATTTTAACGACCCTAGACCATTGGAGCCTGAGAGATTAAAAGCATTGCGGATCCAGTGGGCACAGTTTTATCTCCAAGTTAGAGATCAGGCCTAGGATTTAGGGATATTTTTTTAACATTTTTGACATTTTCTATGTAACATAAACATTGAATTCATTTGTTGATTGTTCTTTATAATATATAAATCAATTATTTGATGTTTATTATCATTAAAACTGCTTGAAAGCAGAATAAAATGTTTATTTGCTGTGAATTGGGTCTCCTGAAATTGCATTTGACAGATACAATTTTGGGTTTACTGTAAAAACAGAAAGTATATATAAAAAATACTTGAAAACAACATCGGTTATTAACAAAAACCGATGTTAATATCATGACCAACATCGGTTATAATAGAAAACCGATGTTAACGTTTGTATATTAACATCGGTTTTTTGTGTATAACCGATGTCAGAGTTTGTATTTTAACATTGGTTATCTGTAGATAACCGATGTCAACTATTGTACATTAACATCGGTTAATTATAAATAACCGATGTGAATATTTGAATATTAACATCGGTTATTTATAATTAACCGATGTTATACACAAAGAACTACACCTAATAAGTGTATGCATCATCAACGTTGACATCGGTTTTCTAGCAAAATCGATGTTAAGGGCACTTTTTTGACATCGGTTCTCTAAAAAAACCGATGTTAAACTAACATATTAACATCAGTTTTACTGGAAAACCGATGTCAACGTTCATCATGCGTACACTTTTTTTGCTGTTGTTCATTGTGTTTAACATCGGTTATTTAGAGAACCGATATTGTCATATGTATGTTAACATCGGTTCTCCAAAATCGATGTTAACATTCTTACATTCAACATCGTCACTTTTAACATTGGTTTTAGAATCGATGTAAAATGTTCTAAATAACCGATGTTGAAAGTGTATTTTCTAATAGTGACTAGTTCAAGTCATAATGTATTATGATTTTATCTTTATCTTCTTTTTTTAACTATAAAATTGAAACTATAAAACTATAAGGATGATACTTTCTGAGAATTTCTGGACATTTCTTGTGTTTATGTGAATCAAGACATTGTGAGTTGTATGTAACATTGCAACTGATAGAAGAGCTTAATTATGAAGGCTCAAGAGCTTATGTTGATGGCGGTATGTTAATTTTATACTCAATCCAATTTTCCTGTTTTATAAAATCTTCACATTTCCATCACCAGGTGTCTTGAAATATTTTGAATATTATGTTAATTTTATACTCAATCCAATTTTCATGTTTTATAACATTTACTATATTTTCTTTCATAATAATTCTACTTGTTGAAATATTATGAATCAAAGATAATTTTGTTCTCTGTAGTTTAGTTTTATACATGATGCATAATACATTTTAGGCTTTTCATGTATCAATATATTTTGTCTTAATTGCAAAAGAAGTTCCCTTATTCATTTCAACTCACTAAATTGACCCCCCTGTAATTTAATTTACCAATTTAGTCCCTCATTTTTTTTTTCAATATGACTATTTGAGGCCCCAATTTTGAAATTGAACATTGACTGTTAATGGATAATGTTGACTGACACATGTCATAATCCTATTAGACGTTGACCGTTAATGGGTAATGTTGACTGTCATGTGTCATAATTCTATTGGATGTTAATTTTCGTGCACCATTTTAACGTCCAATAAGATTTTTACACATGGCAGTCAACGTCCAACTTCGAGATTGAGGACTCAAATAGTCAAATTGAAAAAAAAATAAAAGACTAAATTGGTGAATTAAATTACAAGGGGACCGATTTAGTGAGTTGGAATAAATAGGGGGATTATTTTTGTAATTAAGTCATATATTTTAGAGTCCGTGTAGTTGTTATCATGGAAGTGGTTGTGTTACCGTAAAGCTGGTTTTGTGTATTCTTTTCTTCATGGATTTCCAGCCCAATGCAGTACTTTTCCAACAGTAAGAAAATTTGAACAGGTTGTTTTGAAGTTGATGGTTTCTCTTAAGAGATGTTTTCTATGAGGTGTCTTTTATTATGAGAATAAGGGGCACTACTAAAAAAATTACATTCTACATCGGTTAATTACACCATTCTACATCGGTTTACAACCGTCGTCGTAGCTGTTGTCGTAAAAAGGAGTAGGGTATTTTACATCGATTCTGTGATAACCGTCTTAGAATGGGTAGACTATTCTACACCGATTCTATGATAACCGTCTTAGAATGGATGTATTTCTAGGACGGTCCTCGAGGATAATCGCCTTATAATGGTACGCATTCTACATCGGTTATAATAGAATCAATGTAGAATGATACTCATTCTATGACGGTCTTTCACAGGTGACTGTGGCGTCCCCAAAATAATGACTGGTTTAATAGTAATGATTTAAATAACAAAAACCATGGTAAATTTTTTTTCTTCTTCTTTTTCTTTTTCATTTCTTTCTCTTTTCACAATAATTAGATTCAGAAGGAAAATCCTCAATATAGAGTCCTGAATGGCCAGTTCACAACTCTATTCGGAGTCATTTCTTTCTTACCGCTCATAATCTCTAAACTATTTTGTTGTTTCAAAAGGAAGAATATACCAGTCATTACTTTAGGTCGTCACGTGAAAATAATAAAACGAAATACGGTAGGTAAACTCTTTTGCAAATAAAGTTTGCTAATGCTTTCTTTTCAATTAACAAGATTAATCATAAGTACATTCATCATTTAAAGTTGTCCAAAATATGGGAGTTTTACAAAATACATAGTGTCATCCAAAGCAAAAGTATCCACTGAACTAGCTTCAGCCACATGTGTACAATCATCAAATTCCTATACAATAGGTCTACCCGTACAAAAACAAAAGAGTAAACCTAACAGTCAGTCCTAGATACACCCACCCTCAAAAAGTATATAAAACTAGTCCATAGAATTGTCTACTATGATGAAGAGCCTCCACTGATCGCCATCTCCCCAGGGCCACTATCCTCCGTAGAGTCTGCCTCGGATGCCGACATGACCTCCTCGGAAGAATCCACCTCAGGGAGTGGGTCCTCATCACCCTCTAGAAAGTCAAGAGCGTCCACAGCAGGCTCAAGAGGTAGCTCCTCGAGATCCTCCTCAGGGTCTTCCTCGAATGACGTTACCTCAATCACTTAGACTGGCTCCACTAGACGGTATGGTGTAGGCGTGGGTAGTATCCACTCCACAGTACGCTGAAGCGTGCACGCGGGTTCATCTGGATGCACCAATGAAGTAGTCGTAAATCGAATCGTGCCCCGAAATCGGAACCTCGTGTTGCCTTCGAGGGTCTCCCAAGCTCCCTCTAGGCATTCCATCTTCACTCGATCATGGATTAGTTGCGCCGCCATCACGATCTACAAGAAAGAAAAGAAAGGGGTAGACTCTTTCACGAGAATCTAACTACGCCGCAACACAATGCGTCTCATAACCACTACATGCAATTAAAAGGGGTATCTTTAGGCTTTTCATCTCTGGTAATCGATTACACAGCCTTGGTAATCGATTACCAGAGGCCAAACTCGAATTACACAGCTTCAGGACATGAAAACCTGAAAAAGACTGTGTAATCGATTACACATACCTGGTAATCGATTACCAGTGACCCATTCCTCTGTGTAATCAATTACCAGAGGCCTCCACAATCTTCCAGTTCCCTTTTTAAGCCTGGTAATCGATTACACCCCTTGGTAATCGATTACCAGAAGCTCTCCTAGCTTCCTGACCTCGTTTTCAAGCCTGGTAATCAATTACACCCCTTGGTAATTGATTACCAGAGACCATCTTAGCCTCTTGTCTTCATTTTTAAGCCTTGTAATCGATTACCCACCCTTGGTAATCGATTACCAGAGGCCATAACCCATATATCACACAAGATTCACAGCTGGCCAGCCACCACACAAGCCTCCTTGCTTTGTGGTCTTTGTTCCTTTTATCTGTTGACTGTCAGGAGCTCGCCTGCTTAGGTACATCACAGGTTCTCACTGACTGACTATGCTCGGGTTGGGTCGGGATTGGTCAAGCTTGGTTTTGGGTAATAGCACCCCACCTGACGTCCCCAAGGTCTCCTGACCCCTGCGACATATCTCCAGGTACCATTCTGTGGTCAACGAATAAAAGCAGGAAGTTTCACCCTTCTAAACTTCCTCATTTCAAGCTTGTAGGATTATGGGGTACCCATCACATGTGGTACTAGGTGGCGGTCGGGCAATGGTGCACAACAATTCTCCACATCCACAAATCACGTATAACCCACCATCCCTTGTTGCCCACCTCCAAATGAGCTCACGTACTCCCACGTAGCCCTTATCCTCGTTCCTCTCAACGTCGGGTCCCCATCAATCCTCCCAAGCTTCCACAACATCCAGGTAATTCCACATCCAATCATCATGGACTAACAAAACCAAGCAAAACAGGGCAAAGGCAGAAAACTCTGCCCAAAACACAACTCAAAATCACAACTTTTCACATACAATTACCCCAGTAACATTTCCTTTGTTCCAACTCGTTAACCGTTGGATCGACTCGAAAATTTTACTGGAAGTCTCTAGTACATAAGTCTACATTTTGACCGTTGGGATCTGCTAGCAATTGTCCAGAACTCCATATGTACTACCCTTTTCACAACCAGCCATACACAAGCATTTTTCTGCACTTATACAAAATTCTGCTGCACATTTCAACAACAAAATTCTGCATAAAGTGCAGATTTCGAAAACCACTCTTTCCCTCATCCAATTTTGCCCAAATTGAATCCTACAAGTCCCAAATCATGTACCAATCATGTCTAAACCAAGGACAAGCTTCAAACTAAAGCAACACAAAATCTAGGTATCCAAAACCCCTAAATTTAATGGATTTTCTAGGTTTGAGAAGTGAAATTGAGAATGAGGTAAATTTGGAGCAAACTCTCACCTCACACAAGTCTATAACATCAATTTAAACTTGTTCAAACTGGATTTACACCTAAAATTCCACCGAATCAAAATTTGACTCCTCAACACCCAATTTTACCCTAGAAATGACTCTTTGTTCACTTTGGTCATTTGTTTTTCTCTCTTGCACAGCCCAAGCTTCCTCATAAGCCCTAAATGACATTTCAACCTAGGATTAACTCACTTTAACCTCCAAATACCACTAAATCCAGATTTGGCCTTACAACTCTAAAAAACTCACTCTTTTTCCACTCATAACACCATATTCTCACTTTCTAACCCTAGGTTAACTCTACCCTTCATCTCTAACAGTTTTCCATAAACAATTTCAACACATAAACATCACAAGCATCATCATAAAAACCCTAAAACTGAATGGGTAAGCTTAACTCATCCAAACATGGCAAGCTCAACATGCTTTCAACAAATTTCTTCACAATTAACTATCATGAAGCAGAAACCTAACAAAACTACCCATCATATCTCCGAAAACTCAATACCCACGAAAATCAAGTGAGAAAGAAGTCTACCCAAACCTGAAATTTTGAGGTCCCACACGTAGAGATGCGCTTCACGACTCCGAAAATGCCTTCCTTTCGCGATTTGGAGCAGAAATGGGCACCAAAGGTTGAAGCTTTAATGGAGTTTCAATGGAGGATGAAGAAGAAGAGAATGGCAACGTGAGAGAGAGAAAAGAGCTTTTTGAAATTTTCTTTGGCTGAGTGAGGAGAGAGAAAACAACTTTTTGGTTAAAAAGAAAAGCTTTTTCTCTTTTCTATTATTTTATTTTAAGTTATGCCACATGTCACCATTTGAGTGGAGCAAAAGGCCCACTTTTCTCTTGATGTGACTCATGCTCAGCCACATGAAGAGAAAAATCTGACCTTTTGAAATGCCAAAATCCTGCCTCGGTTTGCATGTCGTTCCTCTGGTTCCAGTCCCTCGCGTTTCTCTGCGCCCGTCGGGGCCAGTTTTCGAAAGTAGACAATATATATATATATATATATATATATATATATATATATATATATATATATATATATATATCAAAACGCTCAGAATAAAGCCCCGAGCGTGGTTCAGAGGTTGGTTTTGTTAAATTCTAAGTTGCACGCAAAACGATGATTTTTAGACTAATTAATTATGAATTAACCTATAACCTTCCAGTTATGGATTTCTCTTCCTTAATTAGTCTAACCCGCGTATCTTGCCCCCACTATTCCTACTTCTACCAGGAATATATATGCATATACACTGAATAATACTTATATATATCATTCAAAATACATCATTTTCAAAAATTCTGGGTAAAAATTTCCAGGATGTCATAGTGACCGTCTTAGAATATATATCATTCTACGACGGTCTTTCCAGAACCGATGTTGAATGCAATTTTTTTTTTTGTAATTGTGTCTCTCTTGTTCTTCTTTCATTCTACTAAATTTCATAGTCACTAAATTTCATAACAAATAATAATATTAGGCACTTGGCAGCAAAATCATGGAAATATAGAGAACTAAAAAAGAAAAACATATTTAAATCATTGTCATGCACAAAGATATCATAAATGAACTGAAAGTTAAGATATTCAAGCTCAGAAGATCCTTTAGAAAGCTTTAAGCAAAACAACCATTTTTTTCCTATCATGAAACAAAATATTTCTTAGATGACACTAAGTCAAGGTGCTCAATACTGGATTTGTAAATCTTATGCTGCATATTTTTTCAAACATAAGAAACTTACAAAATATAAATGGAAAGGTCAAATGCAAATTAGTCGTATTTTTTTTTCCTACTCAAAGAAACTCAACTTACAGAAACCACCACTTACATTTGCTTCTGCAACAGGATTCACATTCCCCAAGGCAAAGAATGCACCACCAAGTATAACTATTCTCTTCACTTTGCTTGCAAACGCAAAATCTCCTTTGATTGCCTAATAATGGAAGTGACACTGTCAAATCAACAAACTAGGGAACTATACTTTGAAGTTATAAAGGGCAGGACCATAGAATACATGTACAACTTATCAAAGCCACGTTTGTTAGTGGGGTAGGTGCTAGCACAGATACTTCACCGGGATATTCAGAGACTTTCTCAACCAAAAACTCACAAGCACTCTTCTCAATTTTCTCACCTTTAGGTGGGGGTAGGAATGTGTTCCCTAGTCCATCTTTACCATGAACAAAATCAGCAACACAAGGCGTTCCACCCTTTTGCAGAAAATAAATCATAATTAATACCAGAAAAAAAAGAGAAATCGGATCATGCCGAGTTCAAAGGGATATAGCAGAAAATAAAGCCTGCATTCAATTAAAACATTAGAGAAGCTCAAATTTACACATTAAAATAGTTACCTTCAACGGCTCAGGACTTCCCTGTGCAATTGAAATATTTTCACGGCATGCGATCTCACACTATCCTTTTTGCATATTAAAAACACAATCAAGATCACATTTTCACTAACACAAAAGACATGGAAAATTTTAGTCTATTTAGATAAACTTCTCCATAAACACTCATCAGAAAATAAAATAAAATGAACTGAACTGAACTCAGTAAACTAAAATCAACTAAAGTATTTTTTGGCTTCCACCAAAAACGGGATTATTGTTACACTACTAGCATAACTTTCTAACATATTTCTTAGATGAGATAGTTCCTTCATAAGATTATGGGCAACCTCTTCCGCATCTATGAAACAGAGAATATTCTATCTACCACTGAATTAATTAATTTGCATAACTTACTGAAAAAATCACTGTCCTTTAGGTCTTTTGCGCTGATTAGAGTAACTTCAAGCGTCCCACGAGGCATCTTTGTCTCAAAACTCACTCTCGCTTAGGAAGTTAGAAAATACAGCAAATGCCTGAAGGATACCAAAACGCCTAGAGCAATATATATATATATATATATCTCATAGCTGCTTTCTCTCATTCATCATCACAATTTTTAAAATAAATTAAAATCATTCATTTTTTTTATTTGGATTGGTTTTCTTATTTTTATTTCCAGTCTTCTTCTTTGTTTTTTTTTTTAAACTAGAAGGTGTGCGTGTATATTTGTGTTAGACTCTTAAATGTATAAATTTTAGTGAGATAAAAGAACGTAAGTAAATATTCAGGTAGTGCCTCACAAATTGAATACTCTTTTTTTTTTTCTAAAATAATTATTATCTTCGATTATTTTTTATAAATACAAAAAAACTAATAAATAAATAAAATTTATAAAATTAATTTTAATATTAGTATTATATTAAAAAATTTACGTGATTTTTTTTACACAAGCTATCGTGATACTTATCAGGGATATTAGTGGGGAGAAATAAAATTATATTGAAAAATTAATGTAACACTTATTTTAATTTTTTTAAATACAATAATTATTTTAAAACGAAAAGAAAGTAATCTTATTTTTAGAAAACTCAAATGCCTTTTCTGCATGAAACTGAAAAGAAACACAGTTCAAATATGCGCAAACCCCCCTGCATCCTCTTGGATTTCTTTTCAAAATTCCTTTTTTCAAACCAACAGCAGGAACTCTAAGTTGTTCTACAACTTGCAGTTGAGACAAGCTCTGAGAACATTTCTTTTTAAAATAAGATTATGGTTCAATATAATAAATTATTATAAAAATTAATAAACTTATCAATATAATAATTACATAATAATATAAAATTATTTTATATTATTTACATATAGTATTGTGTTCTCTTATAATTAACATTAAAATTTTGTATCATTATTTTATTGACTAAAAATAAGAGTTAAAAATTTGCATTTTCCCCCAACCTCAAACAATTTTCTTCTCTGTAAAAGAAACAATTATTCTTTTCATTTTTTTCAACAATAATTAGATTGATTAAGGGATTGCTCTAGACATTAGATCACGACCAACATATCAAAATTTTATGCATTTTCATTAAATAAAATTGTTCCTTTTTTTTTCTTTTTATTTCAAATATGAGATCTCCACATTCTATGACAATCTATTTCCCCAACAAGTTATTTGAAAGAATCTTAAATTAAAATTCTTTTTAGAAAATTATTAAGATCCTAAACTAGTAAATAATAGACAATCTACGTCAAATAAGTTATCTTTTGAAGGGCACTTACCTGCACTTTTTGCATGCATGTGCCACTTCCATCATAAAGTAACATTATATATCTTGAACATTGGGCTACAGGTTAGAAGATCCATTCCGCTTGGTCCCTGACATCTACTTGTAAACAACTATACACAAGTATACTTGTCCATGAAGACAATCAATATTCATTCACCTTTAAAGAATCAACAAAATTAAATTCACACACAAACCCCATCTACACTTTAACCATTTTTTTTAAACTACCAAATAAGGATAAATATACTAAAAATATAAAGTCAGCAGAACACAAGAAATAAGGCCAATATATCCACGGAATGCATAGTAATAAAATGTTCAGATTCAATACACACAGGAATAATCAAGATAATATATTAAAACCTTAATAACAAATCAAGAGTTATTGATACACAAAATAGCAGAGTCAAATCCTTTGACTAGTCCCAAGCTAACATTGAAATGCCAACATCAACACCTATGCTGTTCATTCAGTCCTTAACTGCTAAGCTCTAATGTTATTTTTATCATCTTATGAGCAATATTCTTGAGATAATTTGAAAATGAAACTCATCATCTGCTTATGTCCGAACAATTTTTTCATTCTGTTTCACAGTGGGAGAGGAAATATACAAGGCAGATTTTTTCCAACGAAGCTATTAATTTGAAAAAAAATAATTATATTTGGGGTAAGGAAAGACCAGAAAAGCAAAACATGTCATCTTTGAAAGTCATCAAAATAAAAGACATCTTACTGCAGAGTTTATGGTTCCAATACCGAATCTACATCATCAAGGCGGCCGCAGCAGCGAAGGCAACGGCGGCGACAGATCCGGAGCCGGAGACTCTGCGGAGGTGGGCGTGGCTATTGGGGCTGACGACGGGGGAGTCAGCGGGCCCCTCACTGATGGAGGCGGGGTCGGAGGGAGAGACGGGGGTGAGGGGAGAGCCGGTGGGGGAGTTGGAGGAGGGAGAAGAGGTGGGCTCAAGCATTTGCGAAGGATGCGAGCTGCCGTGGAAGTGGATGGGGCCAAGTTGTTAAACGCTGCCGCGGAAGTGGATGGGGCCACGTCGTTGAACGCTGCCGCGGCCATGGCTGTCTCTCCCACGCACGTGGTGACAAGCTTCAACCCCGCTAGGATGCGCGTGAGCACAGGGAGTCAAGCGAGGGAAAGAGTGGACGCAAAAATGAAGAGTCAAGCGAGGGAGAAATGAACAGTCAAGGATAAGGCCAAATTTAAAATTAAAATACACACACACAAAAACAACAACATTTTCATATAAAAAATTGGCGCCGATTTGTGTTCCACTAGGACATTCTAAGGCGGTTTCAAGAAACTGTCTTAGAATGTGTGTCATAAAAAAATAATTATTCTTAATTACAGAACTGCCACCGCATAACATTCTAAGGCGGTTATGTATAATCGTCTTAGAATGCGCGTCGTAAAAAAATGATTTTTTAGTAGCGGGGTTTGCAAGTTTTGTATCGTGTATGTTCTTTGTGCTTCTTTGTTTTCAGTTGATGATGTGGGATATAAGGTCTCTTTTCTTTTTGGTTTTTGGAGGGGTTGCTGTATGATATTAGCAACTTGGTATGTTCTATTGTGATGGAGTGTTCCCGGCTTGTGGACATTTCATTTTTTTCAAAGTTAATGAATTGTTTTGTATTTTCCAAAAGAAAAATATTTACTAGAATAAGATTTTTTCTAGTAAATAATATTAGACTTAACTACAACATTATGATATATAACATAATTAAATATCTTTATTAGTTTGTCTATTAAAATTTCTTGCAGGCGAGGCCACTCTTAAGAGAGAGGAACTATCCAGATTTAATTGATGAAAGGATCATTAACTCTCATGATGTCCATCAACTATTTTGGATTGTTCAAATAGCAGAGAAATGTCTAAGCAGGGAGCCTCAAAGGAGACCAAATATGATTCAGGTAGGCTACATTTTTCGATAATTTCTTTTGAAGTATAGTCCACTGCATTTTAATGGAGAAGAATTTTAAAATAATGGAGAGCAGTAGATAATAAGTAACGTATTTATATAGAAAACAGACAAAGTTCGTGTTACTAGCATTTCTCAATTGAGAAACTTCCAGCAAACATTCTTATTAGGAAACATGCTATGAACATATTCTTTTGAATGTTATTCAGCTGCAACCTCCACGTACTTCAGGAACTGTCTTTTTATTTTATTTTTTTATATAAGTTTTTAACAAGTGTTGGACATGTCTAATAATAAAGAGTGTTAGAGAAGGTACTAGATTATTATATGAAAAACAGGCAAGTATAGTTTTTCCTTACATTCATGGTCAACTTAATACATTGTATGACGAGATTCTAAGGTGATACTTTTATTTTACTTTACTTCATCTTTAATGTCACTACAGGTTGTTGATGCTCTAACTGACATAGTGGAGGGCAGAACATGTGACATCATATTACGAGATTACTCCCCTGCAAGGTTAGATTCAACCTATAGTACATCAGGCTCTGATGAATCTGAAGATGAAATGCAAGAACCCTTGAGGTTTGAAGGCGAGTTACTAAGTCACAGTTCAGAATCCATAGAAAGTAACAACATAAGTCAGATGATGCACATGATTGTAAGACAGCCACCATTCCCTCCAATTCAGTGCAAATTTCCAAAGGTCTGACAATAGTAGAACTTTAATTGGGAGCTATTGTTTAGTAACTCCAGTTTTCAAGTTCGGACTGCTTGATTTTATCATACTTTGTTTTTGATTTGGACTGAAGGGGGAAAGAAAGAGAGTAGGGGTGATAGGGAAGAGACCCTTACTCCACTTTTATGCTTGTTTACCTGCAAAGTGAAGAGGGGTAGAAAGGAAACAATCCATAACTAAACTTTCGTTGGGGGCAATTGTTTAATAACATATCCATTTCCAAGTTTGATTGTTCTATATTATTTATTTATTGTTAAATAAAGATTCCAATTGTTAGAGTACTGGAAAGTATAGTTGATACTCTTGTTATGATGCATCATATATTATATTTTGTGTCCCTTAGTTTTTACTGTATGTTACGCTTGGTCTTTTTAGGTTCACATTGTACAGAGAGGTGTTGTCCAACCTTTGATAGAGATGCTTCAGTCTCCTGATGTATAGCTCAGGGAAATGCCTACTTTTGCATTGGGGAGATTGGCCCAGGTAATTTTTTTCCTTGTTTATAATAACCAGGCTGGTATTGCACACAATGGTGGCTTAGTGCGGTTGCTCAAGCTTCTTGACTCAAAAAATGGCTCTTTGCAACATAATGCTGCTTTTGCTCTTTATGGCCTTGCAGATAATGAATGAGGTATGATATAATTGAGAATTCAAATGAAATGAAGATCTTCTGTCTTAATTGCTTAAAAATTTGTTACATTGAGACTTAATTAACTATTCTTTGTTTTTGGACCATTTATTTTATTTTGACCCTTAGGATAATGCGTTCGACTTGCTTAAAAATTTGTTACCTTGAGACTTAATTAGCTATTCTCTGTTTTTGGACCATTTATTTTATTTTGGCCCTTAGGATAATGCATCCGACTTCATAAGGGTAGGTGGAGTTCAGAGACGGCAGGATGGAGAATTTATTGTTCAGGTAAGTTTTTTCTTTAATACACTATCTTTTATTTCAGGGTTTTTGCTTTTACCCCTGGATGCCAAAATTAAAGAAAATTAAAATACGTAATGATTGCATATGAATATTTGTAATTTAATGAACTAAAGGAAAATAGATTCATCTTTGACCTAAATTGATCCTTATGGAATTGTTTTTTATTGCAGGCAACTAAAGATTGTGTTTCCAAAACATTGAAAAGATTAGAGGAGAACTTTGTTATTAACCTTTTGTATTATTTTATTACCATTTTTCTTTTTTTATTATTTTATTAGAATTTTATTTTTTTAAAAAAATACATTTTAAGACGGTTCTTTGAAAAACCATCTTAAAAAGTAAACATTCTAAAACGATTCTTAGAAAAATTGTTTTAGAATCTTCCTTTTTTTTGTTTAAAAAAATTTTAAGATGATTTTCAACATAAGAAAGGTACAATTCTAAGACATTTAAGACGGTTTTCAACATAAAATTATCTTAGAAGGGTACCATTCTAAGATAATTATTTTCCTAAAAATTATGTTAGAATGGTAGCTCTTCTTAGACGTTCGTTGATTTTAAAGACAGTTCAAAATTTTGTCTTTGGATGTGTTAAATAACCATCATGGAAACATGAGTTTTTAATAATGCAACCATCAAAGTGAGTTACTAAGTATCATTTTCAGTTACAAAGCAAGGTATGGGAAGAAGCAAGAAGGCATGACAACTAAAGAAGACCTCAAATGGAAAATGGAGGTGACAAAAAGTGACCAGAAAGTTGGCACACACAAGATCCTCTGATAGTCAGCTATCATGTTTGACTCAATGAGACGAGGAACCAACAATAAAATAAGGCCACTGAAAGAGATAAAAAGGGATTTTTTTTCTACTTCTAGGGCAGTGGGGTTTAGTATTCAAGAGAGTTTTCTGTAAAAGGGAAAATGGGAATGTGAGGAGAGGAACTAGTGTAATTTTCTCTTCTTAAAGAACTCAACCTGCCATTAGGCACCAAACTCTTGATAGAAGAAAGCCTTCAATTCAGTATTTCATTTTAATTGTAGGTTTCCTTGTGCATTCACAATCTAAAGAATACGTTCTATGTGGTGTATTCTTTTAATGTTCCCTAAACTATTCATGTCGGTTATAAAAAAATTAAATCAAGCTGAAAGTTTATCACCGCTTAACTAGAAGAGTTTAGAAGCTTTGAATTCAAAGATTACAGCTGTTGCGCCGTTAATTAGTTTTAGAATTTTAATTCAAAGGAGATTTAAGAATGTTGTAGATGTTGGAAATTTCCTCCACTGCCTAGCTGAACTGCCTACAATATTTCTTAAGCCAATAGGAGTAGTTACTTAGCCATTAAGTGTTTCTTATTTTTTATTTTGTTTTTCCTATAAAAGGTTACCATGGTCACATTTTTCTGAATGAGATTAGAGTAAATAAAAATAGAGAGATTAAATGTGAGAAACTCTTCCTCCTGTATGTGAGTGTGTGTGTCAATTCTTCTCTCAATTTTATTCTTCCGTTGCGTGTGTGTTTATGGGTTTAATTTATCTCACGGTTAATAATTGGTATCAGAGTTTGAGAATTATGATAGTAGTGTGAGAGAGAAAAAAATAGAGTGTATCAGGAACAAGAGTGTTCTCACTATGTAAAAAAAAATAGAGTCGAGACATTTGAGAGAAAGAGATGTCTACCAATTACAACATTATATGGTCTAGTCCCAAACTAGATCAAAAGTTAGATTTTTATTGTTGGGAAACTTTGATGGCTACAAATTTGAGAACTCACAATATTTGGAGCTTTGTTGAGATGAGATTAGCAGAAGAAGTTGGTGATACTTCTAGGAGATGAGACCAGTCGTCATTGTACAAATTCAACAATGAGTTGCCTATTTCATTTTTGGAAAAATCGTAAATGCCAAAACTACTAAAGAAACATGGGATATTTTGAAGTTCTCTTACAAAGGTGAGGAAAAGGCTCAGACATCTAAGCTGCAATCTTTGCAAAGGGAATATGAAAGGTATCACATATCTAGTTTTGAATCCATGAAACAATATTTTTCATGCGTTACAAATCTTGTCAACAAGATGAGGGTGTATGGAGAAGACATCCCTGACAACAAGGTGGTAGACAAAATTCTACACACCAGGTGAAGTTTGGTCATGTGGTGACATCAATAATTAAGTCCCACAACATAGACACCATGACTGTAGTAGAGTTACAAGGAAGCATTGAGAGACTTGTGACCAGAATCTTGGAAAAGACAGAGAAAGTAAGTGAAGAAGCACTAAAGAGTCAGGTGAATCTCAACAATGTTGCGAAAACCAGTCAAAATGCTGAAAATAGAGGTCGAGATAACTTCAACAATGGACGAAGAGGAAATTTTACAGGTAGAGGCAGAGGAAATTACAGAGGAAGAGGATGAGGAAATTTCAACAAGGTAGAAACAACAATTTTGGATCATTCGACCAAAGAAGAGGTAAAGATAATTTTGGTGCTGCTAATTGAGGAAGATGAAGAGGTAACAATTTCCAATGCCGGACGAATTATAATTGCTACTATTGTGGAAAGTTTGAGCACAAAGCTACAAAGGGAAAATTCAAATACTAGTCTGACATTACGGAAATTCAAAATGTTGGTGAGAATTCTAATAGCCACTAAAGTTTATTTTTTGACACTAATACATTTTTTGTGGATGAAAGGAATTATTTTATGCTTTAGATGAAACAGTAAAATCTACCATGAGATTTGGAAATAATGCAAAAATTCCAATTATGGGGAAAGGCCAAATTACTATTAGATTGAACGATAGTTCTCAAAGTTTTATCTTTGATGTTTTCTATGCTCTTGGTCTTCATCAAAATTTATTGAGTATGGGACAACTGTTAGAGAAAGGCTACAACATGCAGATTCATCATGACCACTGCACGTTGATTTACATAAATGGAAGATTCGTTGCAAAGGTAAAAATGACTCCTAATTGCCTATTCCCTTTGAGAATTCACCATGAAAAATTGTCTTGCTTGAGTTCTGTGATTCCTAATGATGATTGATTGTGGAATATGAGTGTTGGGCACTTTTACTTTTCTGGATTAAATTATTTGTCAAGAAAAGAATTTGTTTTTGGTTTGTCTGTTATGAATATTCCAAATGGAATATGTGAGACATGTGTGATTGGAAAGAAGCGCAAAGAATATTTTGCAACCAAAAAGTCTTGGAGGTGAGAAAGCTGTTGGAGATAGTTCATTTAGATCTATGCTTGATTGAGATACCAACACATGGTGGTAGTAAGCATTTTATCACGTTTATTGATGATTTTAGTAGGAAGACTTGGGTATATTTCTTGAAGAAGTTATAAGCCTGTGATGCATGTAACTCCCTAAAATCTAGGCTTGTAAATACACTTCAAATACCTTCTATTCATCTTTTATAAACAAGTGAGTTCAAAGCCTTTTCATAGATGTCGTAATAGAAAATGAAAAAGATAGGGTAAAATTTTCACTGAAATAAAACATTTCACGAAGGCTCCTCAACCCTTTTATTTTTAATGAAAACTATCAACTTGAAAAGAAAACAGTCTATTTTCGAAATCATATGCAACATACATATTTACAAAATGTTGTTTCATTTAAAGCCACAAGTTGATATACATAATAAATAGTTAAAATAAGTATAACACCATACATCTTTGAAATAACATCATGTATATATATATATATATATATATATATATATATATATATATATATATATATATATATATATATATATATATATAAAGATCTGAGATGAGCCTCCATGGCCACCAAACATAAGTAAATAAGTATCAAAGGTAAATAGTAGGTAAATAAGATGATTGAACACATATAAAGTTTCCGAAACCTAGGTATATTCAAATCACCAAAATGGAAATCCTAATTCTCACAGCAGTCATCTATCCATGTCTGCAAAATAACCATGCCATCAAGAAGGTATATACCAAACGAAAATGAACCCACCAACAAGAAACCAATGAAGAATTCTCGGAGGGATCCTCCTACACTCAAAGATGTTAACACATAAGTAGATATCCGTTCTGATGCTCATCAACTGAACTTGAAAATATTGGTGTAAGGGGTGAGTCCTCCGCTCCCTTAGAGGTCACAAACAAAGAATTATCACACACCAACCTACACAACCACCATGTGTGGTTCACTAGCAAACAACGTTCACAATGTCCTACTCCACACATTTATCCCACACATTATCACATCTTGGGCCCACACTGATGCAATCCTACCCCCCAAGGGCATTGGATAGAAGACTCCAAGAAGATTGGACCAAAGATGCAAGAGAAGGCCCTAGGGTTCTCATGAGCCTTAGGGTAGATTTTGGGCCCATGGGCTAAGTATGAGCCCACTTATCTTTGTACATATTAGATTAAGGTTTCATTAATTTTGGATCTTGTACTTAGGGCTCCATAATGTAGGTAGGGTACTCTAGAAATATAGGATTTTTCAGCCCTTGTATTTTAGGACACCTAGACTAGTTTTTGTATTAGGGGTAGTTTTGTAATTTCACATGCACTAAGTGAATATTTGATGAGTGTGGTTGGAAATAAATTTAATTGAATTGGTAGAAGCCCAATCCAATTAAATTTTAGAGAGGGAGGTGACCATTTGCTTACTAAACCCCATTGCCACATCATATAGTCACACTTTGTGCATATCCTTCATGCTTTACATGCCTCATGACACCTAAGCACACTTAGTGGAGAATCTTGGAATTGATCTTGGATTAGTGGGCTGAACCATAACTAAAATTCAATAATCATAATTAGTGAAATTTTGGCTCCAAAGTTTGGCTCCACAAATTCAATTTCAAATTCAAGTGAAATTTGAATTTAAATTCAAATTTCCTTCCAAATTTGTGTAACACTTAGGCTATAAATACAGGTCATGTGTGTCCATTTTTTTTGGAACTTTGATCATTTGAATATTAACTTCAGATTTCAGAGCTCTTTTAGAGCACAAAATTTCGTGCTCTTCTCTCCCTCTCCCTTCATTCATCTCATTCTTCCTCCAAGCTCTTATCCATGGCCTCCTATGGTGGTGAGCTTCTTCTAGACTCATCTTCTCCTTGAAATGGCGTCTACTCTCTCTCTTCCTTCTCCATTCCACTTCCATTTATCTTCCAAGAAGCAAAGGAATCCATTGATGAAGAAGATCCTGTTGGATCGAGTGGCCTCAGAATAATTAAGAAGGGGGGGTTGAATTAATTATTCCTAAACCTTTACCGATTAAAAAATTACTCTTTTAAGGATTTTACTAAATTGTTAAGAGAATGAGGAGTAGAAGGGAAACTTAACAGAAAGTAAAAGTGGAAATTAAATGCACAGCGGAAAGTAAAAGAGTAGGGAAGAAGGAAACAAACACACAAGAGTTTTTATACTGGTTCGGCAACAACCCGTGCCTACATCCAGTCCCCAAGCGACCTGCGGTCCTTGAGATTTCTTTCAACCTTGTAAAAATCCTTTTACAAGCAAATATCCACAAGGGATGTACCTTCCCTTGTTCTCTTTGAACCAAGTGGATGTACCCTCCACTAGAATTGATCCACAAGAGATGTACACTCTCTTGTTCTCAGTCAAACCCAAGCAGATGTACCCTCTACTTGTACCACAAAGGATGTACCCTCCAATGTGTTGAGACAAAGATCTCAGGTTGTTAAACCTTTGATACTTTGTGAATGGGGATACAAAAGAATTCTCAGGCGGTTAGTCCTTTGAACACTTTTGTATTAGGGAAAGGGAAAAATCAAAAGAATTCTCAGACTGTGTTGTTTTGAATTCTTTGACAAGGGAGACACAAAAGAATTCTGGCGGTTAGTCCTTTGTTCTTTTGGAAAAGGGAGAAGAGAGACACAAAAAGAATTCAGGCGGTTAGTCCTTGGCGAATTCTTTTTGGCAAAGGGAGAAGAAAATGAAAAGATGAATAGCACAAGTTTTCAAGGTTTGGAAAACCATAAAACTTCAGAAAGCTTTTTGGTACAAAGAAGAAGAAGAAGTTCAAAGAGATTCAAGGCTTGTAAAGGATTGATTGGAAAAGCAAAAGTGTGAAGGAATGAATTGAATTGAAAATGAAAAACAAAGCCTTGCTTTTATAGACTCTTCATGTCTGGTCAAGAAGACCATTTAGAAGAGTTATAACTTTTAGAAAAACTTAAAACCAATTTGAAAAAGTCAAAACCCTTTTGAAGAGTTACATCTTTTGATTTATTCAGAAATAGTCACTGGTAATCGATTACCAAATTAGTGTAATCGATTACACAAAGCTTTTGTGTGAAAGGATGTGACTCTTCACATTTGAATTTGAATTTCAACGTTCAAAGGCACTGGTAATCGATTACCAAAACATTGTAATCGATTACAGCTTTTTGAAAATAATTGGAACGTTGTAAATTCAATTTGAAAACTTTTTCAAAACAATTTTGTTACTGGTAATCGATTACAACAATCTGGTAATCGATTACAACAATCTGGTAATCGATTACCAGAGAATAAAAACTCTTTGGTAAAAGGTTTTGTCAAAAACTCATGTGCTATTCAAAGTTTTGAAAAACTTTTTAATACTTATCTTGATTGAGTCTTCTCTTCATTCTTGAATCTTGAGTCTTGAATCTTGATCTTGATTGTTGAGATCTTGAACCTTGAATCTTGATTCTTGACTTTAGACTTTCTTCTTGAGTCTTGACTTCTTCTTGATTCTTATCTTGAACTCTTGAATTGTTCTTGATTCACTTGAGATGTTCTTTGATTCACTTGAGTTGTTCTTTGATCTTTGAGCTTTTTGTTCATCACCTTTGTCATCATCTTTTGTTGTCATCATTGTTATCATCAAAACACCTTTGAATCACATTCACCATGAAGCCTTGCTTCTACAGATCCGAGGCCTACAAGCTCCAATGGAGCTTAAATCATGTGGTATCAAGAGCATCTTCATCTAGGTGATGTTCTTTTGCTTCCTTTATCTTTTTGTTCGGTGAATTCTCTTTAATTCCTTGTTCTTCATCTTATTCTCCTTGTATATCCTCCATTGTCTTGTGGTTTGGTGCTGTTTAGAGTAGATTAAAAAAAAAAATAAACCGATTAAATCTTAGATCTACACTTGTTCTTGCATTTCTATGGTTCAAATTTTGTAGATCTACTCTTGAATCATGTTTTTTGGGTTGATTTTAGGTTCTATCATTTTTCATTCATAATATTCTTGTGCTGAACCTTAGATCTAAATGTTCTTCCAAAATATTGATTAGAAAAATAAAAAACACAAAAATCTAAGTGTAAATCACTTAATCCATGTTGTCTTAGAGTCATGTTTAGTCATAGTAATTGTCACATTATGTTCTAAGTTTGTGTTGAATTTTTATTTTTTTTATTGAATTCTAGATACATTTGCTCATGTATTCTTGTCATTCTTAGCCTATCTTTTGAATTTTGAGTCTAATTCATGCATGTTATTTAGTTTATAACATGTTCTAAATCAATTCCTAGAAGTAGTCTTGTTGTTGAACTCTTTTTTGTTTTCTAAGATTCCTACATGATGCCTATGATGAAGTTGAGTTGTGGTGTTGAGTTGTGGCTGGATTTGTGAATCAAATAAGTCTTAAGCTCTCTTGAATTGTGTTATTCAAGATAATTGAGCATAAGCAGACACAAATTGTAACTATCCAAGCCTTAAGCAACATAAACACTACTCTTGATTTCTAGGTTGAAATCGCTGGTGCTGGCAGCTTGAACATACGAATTTGTATAAATTACTGGGAATTGGTCACTACGTTTTTTGAGCTTAAAGTTTTACTGAATTTTCTAGACATCTGGACCAAAATTATAAAAAAAGAACCAAGCGATTTGGAGTAAAGGAAAAAAATAAGAAAAATCGCACAAGTTGGCAGAAAAATCAGTGTTCAGGAAAAAAAAGTGAAAGGAAAGTGTGCTTGTTGTTTTGGCTCAAAATTTGTTCTATAATTGGTGCCTATTTTATACCAATCCTAGTTCTGAAATTTCAATTGAAAATTATTGTGAAAACAAGTGCCAAAACTAGAGGTTTCTTGAGTCTTTTTTTTTTTTAGTTTTTCTACTCTACTCTAGAGCCATTCTAGGTTTCTCTTTGAGTCCTAGCTTGCTTTTTTGTGCTTTTCATTGCTTTAATTGTTGAATAATCCTTGGAAATTTGTCTTGTTAAAACTCTATTGGTTTAGCTTTCATTTCTTTTTTTTTTTGGTCTTTGGTTATTGCTTGTCTCTTTGTTTCCTTGCTTGTGAGTTGCCATATAGGGAATTGGAAAGGAGTATTAGTGCCATATCTTGAAGAATTTGAGTAAAGAAGCAAGGGGCCAACCACCTTAAGAGCTATTGGAATAAGAAGCACTCCAAATTGAGTGAAACACTAAAAAGAGAATAGCCACCACAATTGAGGACTTTTTTCTTTGTAATTTTGTAATTGGTAATTTTCTTTGCTTTCAAATTTTGTAACAAAAAAGCCTTTCATTGGAAGTAAGTTGGAAGCCTCCGCTAGGTCACCCTACTTCCATTTGTGTGTAATAATTTTAGGCAATTTTCCCTTAGGATAGTGAGTGTTTTGTTGGGAACCTTAAATGAGGTCATCCAAACACTCCTAGGAGCCGCCTAGTTTGCATTTCTTGCACTTTAATTTCTTGCTTACTTTCATAGCTTATTTCTTTTACCCTTATCAAACCGCCTAGATAGCTTGCCTTTTACCTTATCTTTCACACCTCTTTTAGTGTTTATTTTGGCTAGTTTCAACCATAGTTTCTTTTACCTTTTTTTCAAACCCCCAACAAGAAAGAATCATAACTTAGGAACCAACATGAGTCTTCATTCTTCATCTAGTGTTAATGGTGAGGGTTCTATTCCTAAGGACCCCTTGTATAAGATATTAGATGAGTTGAGATCCCTTAAGTTGTGGAAAGAAAAAAAAGAGAGGAAAAAAAAGGTAAAAAAAAGTGGAAGAAATAAGTCAAGATGAAAGAGAGAAAATAAGAGAGGAAGAAAGAAGAAAAATAATGAAAGAAATGAAAAGAGAAAAACATGCCTCCTATAGTAGTCATGACTCTTGCAAGAGTTTAAGTGAAGAACTTAGTGACTATTATAGAGGGTGCCATAGTTCACATACTAAACATCACTCTCAAAGAAAAGAAAAGGATAGAAGGCCTCAAGAGGTTAACATTAGCCTCCCATATTTCCATGGAAAAGATAATGTTGAGGCCTACTTAGATTGGGAAATGAAGGTTGAACAACTCTTTGCTTGCCATCATATTAGCGAAGAGAGAAAAGTTCCATTGGCTACCCTTAGCTTTCAAGGGTATGCCCTCTATTGGTGGACTTCCCTTATTAGGGAACGAAGGATTCATGTGGATACTCCAGTAGAGTATTGGAATGATCTTAAGAGTGCCCTTAGGAAGAGGCACATTCCCTCCTACTATGAAAGGGAGCTTATGGACAAGCTCCAAAGGCTTAGACAAGGGAGTATGAGTGTTGAAGAATATAGACAACAAATGGAACTACTCCTTTTAAGAGCTGAACTTAGGGAAGAGGAAAGAACAAGCATAGCTAGGTTCCTTAGTGGACTTAATATGGAAGTGAGGGACAAGGTTGAACTCCTTCCATATAGGGACCTAGATGAGCTAGTCCAACTTTGTATAAGAGTGGAGCAACAACTTAAAAGAAAGTCTTCTTCAAAATCTTATGGCTCTCACTCTTATCCAAGGAAGGACCAAGCCCATGGAATTTTGGGGGTGCACCTTCAAAACCTAAGGAAGATAAGGGTAAGACCATAGAGAAATACACCCCTAAGACTAGTTCCCAAGAAAGGACTAGCAATATTTAATGCTTCAAATGTCTTGTGAAAGGTCACATTGCCTCTCAATGCCCCACAAAGAAAACCATGATCATGAGGGGTCAAGACATTTATAGTAGTTAAGAGGAGACTACTTCTTGCCCTTCCTCTAGTGGAAGTGAAGATGAAGTAAGGGGTGAAGAGTCTAGTGAGGAAGTCTACCACCGTGAAGAAGATGACCTCTTAATTGTTAGAAGGATCCTTAGAGGTCAATCTTGTGATCTATCTCAATCCCAAAGAGAGAACATCTTTCATACTAGATGCAAAATTTTAGATAAAACTTATTCTCTCATTGTGGATAGTGGATCTTGTTGCAATTGTTGTAGCACAAGATTAGTTTCCAAGTTGAACCTCACTATCATTCCCCACCCAAAACCTTATAAACTTCAATGGCTCAATGAGCAAGGGGAAATGATAGTTAACCAACAAGTGAAGGTACCTTTCTCCATTGGGACATATAAGGATGAAGTTAATTGTGATATAGTTCCCATGGAGGCAGGACATATTCTTTTAGGAAGGCCATGGCAATTTGATAGGAAGATCATTTACAATGGCCTAACTAATGAAATTACCCTCACCCATCTTGGCACTAAATTTGTGTTGCATCCTCAAAAACCTTCACAAGTGGCCAAAGATCAACTAACTATGAAAGATAAGAGGGATGAGGAAGAAAAACTAGAAAAACAAAAGAAAAAGAAGGATAGTAAGGCCTTGTCTTCAAAGGCCAAGGGGAAGGAAAAGGAGGAATAGGATTCTTCCAAGAAGATTGTTAAGAAGGAAAATCATTTTGCAACAAAAGGTGATATTAAAATAGCACTCCTTCTTAAACAATCTTTCTACGTTCTCCTATCAAGGGAAACATCCCTTAGCACCACCATACCTCTTGAGCTTGAGGTTATTCCTCAAGTAAAGGAGTTGTTGGATGAGGGTTTACTTCGCAAGAGCTTAAATCCTTGTGCTTTGTTGGTGCCTAAAATAGGTATTATTAGGCACCAAATCCCTATGATAGGTGGTATGACGAATGTGTTGAGTGGTGCAACACTCTTTTGTAAAATCACTCATGCACCCAACATCTTCATGATTTGTGTACATAGGGACTTATGAGGTAGGTTTGTTCTTATTTTTTGTTTCAATGCAAACCTAGGTGCTCATGTGGGACACCTTAGGTTTGTCGTAATTTTTTGTAGGAATAATCAACATGAAAATAAAGAAAAAGGTATGTTTTATTCCATTACTTTCCTTAACTTTTTAAATAGTGATCAAGGGCTTCTCATGAACCCTAAGAGAATAAAGGTCATTCCTGAGTGGCCTACTCCACCAAGTATAATGGAAATTTGGAGAAAGAATGATGACCGTACTCTAACATACCCAACATCACTAATACATATGTTTTTATTCTTTTTACAGGTGTTGAGGAAAGAATTAATGAGTTTCAAGAACCTCTGGATTTGAGGTCAAATCCTTTTCAAGGGGGAGGGAATGATGCAATCCTACCCCCCAAGGGCATTGGATAGAAGACTCCAAGAAGATTGGACCAAAGATGCAAGAGAAGGCCCTAGGGTTCGTATGAGCCTTAGGGTAGATTTCGGGCCCATGGGCTAAGTATGAGCCCACTTATCTTTGTACATATTAGATTAAGGTTTCATTAATTTTGGGTCTTGTATTTAGGGCTCCATAATGTAGGTAGGGTACCTTAGAAATATAGGATTTTTCAGCCCTTGTATTTTAGGGCACCTAGACTAGTTTTTGTATTAGGGGTAGTTTTGTAATTTCACATGCACTAAGTGAATATTTGATGTGTGTGGTTGGAAATAAATTTAATTGAATTGGTAGAAGCCCAATCCAATTAAATTTTACAGGGGAAGGTGAGCATTTGCTTACTACACCCTATTGTCACATCATATAGTCACACTTTGTGCATGTCCTTCATGCTTTACATGCCTCATGACACCTATCACACTTAGTGGAGAATCTTGGAATTGATCTTGGATTAGTGGGCTGAACCATAACTAAAATTCACTAATCATAATTAGTGAAATTTTGGCTCCAAAGTTTGGCTCCACAAATTCAATTTCAAATTCAAGTGAAATTTGAATTGAAATTCAAATTTCCCTCCAAATTTGTGTGACACTTAGGCTATAAATAGAGGTCATATGTGAGCATTTTTTTGGAACTTTGATCATTTGAATATTAACTTCAGATTTCATAGCTCTTTTAGAGCACAAAATTCCATGCTCTTCTCTCCCTCTCCCTTCATTCATCTCTTTCTTCCTCCAAGTTCTTATCCATGGCCTCCTATGGTGGTGAGCTTCTTCTAGACTCATCTTCTCCTTGAAGTGGCGTCTCCTCTCTCTCTCTTCCTTCTCCATTCCGCTGCCATTTATCTTCCAAGAAGCAAAGGAATCCATTGATGAAGAAGATCCTAGGCCTACAAACTCCAATGGAGCTTACATCACACACTTCCATTAAGCCCCACTAACATTAATGGTCTTATGCAAACATTGCCACTAACCCTACCAGGCCTTAATGGTCTTATGCAACATATGGATGACAATTGAGATGACAAGTCATATGCCAGTATAGGACATGGTGCTCTCACCAACCATGGATACAACTTCACTTTAGTCAGGAATGCCAAGTGAGACCCGCACGTCCCTTAAACTAACCGAAAATTCCCTTGGTCGGGTTATCACCACTCAACATCCCCTTAGGTTCCTTTTAATTGTTTAGACCATCCCCTAGTGTACCTACTATATGCCATCCATCCTCTCTTAACGAATCCTCACTTATCTTTCATGATGAGAAGTATCAATCCTCGAATGATGGTCGTGTTGGTACATGTGAATAGATAGTAAAGAGTTTATTCTCACTGAGTATAGGGTCATGCTACAACTCTCAACACAACAATCGCTTTGATTCTAATACAATCTTTCTACCTTATTCATTCATCCCTTCCTTATAATGCATGCTGATCCTCATGAACCTTCTGACTGCAAGTATCCTCCAACATGCACGCACACACAAACATATCAAGAAAGAAGGGACATTAATCCTCTTCCCTCCCTAGGGTCACAATCAACATGGTCGTTCAAGTGGAAGAATCCACTTTACAAAATCACACACCACCACATATCCAATCGCCAAATCATTACAAGACATTCAAAGTAAATTTTTTCGAGGCTCGGAACACCCTTAGACCCAATCCCAATCCCAAAGCATGACAGTTCATAATCAACACCATTAATAAATTCATTCATAACATGCAACATGCTTTGTCAAGTGGTCACACTCACTTGGTCTTACAACATACAACGTAGCAATTTCCACAATTCTAGATAATAAATTCTTAATTAAAGTAAACAACTCATTCCATAATTCGCATCATTCATTCCATGCATTTCTACATATTCATGACACATTCTCACTTGGAATTGTACATAATTGCCCACTTTGAAATCGACTTTCCCATTGATTTAGAAATCTAATTAGTACAAACCATATATGCTTATCAAGGTTTTCAAATGCAAGGAACTCAGTTTTGGACTCAAAATTCCTTAAATTCACTCCTATTTAACCCTAATACCAAACTTAGTTCTTAAAGTTCACAAAACTTGTTTTCTAATTTCCAAAAGTTGTAGAAATTCATTTCATGCAAATTTTATATCAAATCCTATTTTTTCAAACATGAGGAACTTATTTCCATGGTCAAAATCTATAGAAACCAAGCTCGTAGGTGCAGTTCATGTAAAGCAGAGTAGGATTTACCGAAAAAGAGCAAAAATTAAATTATGATTCCAAGAGCTATACTGACTCAAATGAGGTGTATTTTATGTCGAACCCTAGGTTTTTGGACCTAGTCAATTCAATTTTGAGGTCCATAATAACAGATTCAAGTCCTAACTTCAAAAATTTCAAAAACAGAGGTATATGCACATGTAACTTGATCTAACTTAAAATTTTATTTCCAAATGCTATATATTTTCAAATGAGATAGATCATATATGCTTTCCTGGGTTTTTGGGGTCAAGGAACTCATTTTTGTGCCCATAATTCACAAATACAGCACACATCATTCATAGTGGCACATGTATAGAATACGAAATTCACACAAAAATAAATAAAAATCAGAACATCAATAAAGTTTAACTTCATAACAGCAAAGCATGGGTCCTAAGAGATCAAGTAATCCTCCCTTACCTCTTGGTGGACATAAAGAAAAGAGATGAGTGTGGGTTGAGTTGAAACTTTAAGCACCTCCTAGAACATAGACTTGAAAATGGAGCAAGAGTTAGAGATGAGAAACCTAGTGAGTTCAAGAGAAAAGATTGAAGAAGATCATGGAAAAAGACTAGGAAATCATTTGCACAATGGAGGAGAAGAGAAGGAAAGAAAGAGAAGACACCCCTCTTGATGTAAACCCATTTGCACAGGGGTTGAGAATGGATCTTCAAAGGTTTTTTCTTTTTAACAAGTACAAAATTCAGAAAATGGAATGGATAAGGAGAAAGAAAGTGGCGAGTTTATGGAGGGCTGAATGGAAGGGATTTGGTTCAAAGTTTGAATGTGTTTGGATAGAGAATGATGATGATAACAATGGTGTTCAAGTGAGATTAAAGGCTGGTTTAAGCTTGGCAATTTTTAGGGAAAAAAAATAAAGAATTGTAGATTTGAGTTTAAGGTAAAATTATGGTGGCTGGTTGGGGAAAAACAATTTCTGGGTTTGTTTAGGACGAATGAAGGTTTAGAATGATGAAGGTGGTTGAAAGAATCACTCCTTTGGAATTGGTGTCACACACAAGGTGGTGTTCCTTGATAAACCAATTTCTTGAATCACTCAAGTAACTAAGGAGATTCACTCTTACACTTTAGAAAGTGATTAAAACTCAATTCAAGGTCTGTTCGTTCTTCTTTATTAGAAAATGTGCAACCCATAAATAGGAATGACATCAAGTTGGTTACAAAAGTGAGAAGATGAAATGATCACCAATAACAAAAATTGATGGTGTCATTATACCTAATTAAAACTAGAATTAAGACAATAACAACAATTGATGGTGCCATTATACCTAATTAAAACTAGAATTAAGACACAAAAACATGTGGAAAAATGCGCAACTCCTGGTCAGCCAAGAGGCAGCCACAAGCCTAGAGTTTCCACCTTATTAAACCTTAATTTCTTCAAATTAAAACAAGCCCATAGGTGGTGTTTGAGCCTTTATTTCAACTAACAAAATGCTAATAAAACCACTCAACAAAGGTGGCGCCCTCTACTCTTCTTGGAACATGGTGCAATTGACAATTCGAAGCTTCTTCACTTGTAACTTGGGCCTAAATTCAAATAGCATGGTTAACACTTCTTGAAGAGCTTCCTTGGCCTTCTTTGTTCTAGCCCTTGTCATAGGTCCTCCAAGTCCTTCTAAAGGTTCCTTGCCCTTAGTCCTTACCATGTCCTCATCACCTCTCTCTCTCTCTCTCTCTCAAAACTAGTGGCTCAAATGGGGAGGGGAGGGTGTGCTTCCTTCTCTTTTTATAGAGGGCTCCTAGGTTTAGGGGCTCTTTGGTCATTCCCAAAATGTGATTTTTTTAAATTTTTTTTGGCATATCTAATCATTCTATTTTAACGAATTTGACTCCAAATAAATAAACCATATTATCATAAATAATTTTATAATTTTAAGGCCTTTGGAATCACTCAAATTCAATTTAAAATGAATTTTCTATGATTAAAAAACTAATTATGATCAATAAATTAATTATTAATGCATAATAAAATATTTCCTTGAACTAAAAACATGAAAATTCTTAACTATAATTAAGCTAATTTTATCATGGCTTAAAATATGAAAATTTCATTAATGAGAAGATTCTCTTACTTTGACTCTTCTTTGAGTGGTTAACTATGATTGATTGGATGTTGAATAAGACTTTTGAAGTCTAAAACACATCTCCTTAAGCCTAGGATCAAAATTATAAAGAACTTATCTATTCAAATATATCACACACACACACACACAACAATTATTTCACTACTTAAAGTGTTATAACATTAACTATCATTCAAACGTTATCTATTTTTACTAGAAACTTTCCACGTACCAAAATAGGATGTTACAATGCCTTGAAGATGTTCAACGCATTTGAAGAAAAATAGAGTAGATTTTGTAAAGGCAAACATCACAAAAAGAGGGGTTGAATTGTGATTTTAGCGTAATTTTTAAACTTTTTCCTAAACCAACAAAGTTTTTCGTTTGAGAAGAGAAACTATGTAAAAACATATAAATTTTATAACAAGAATACTCAAGTGATGAGAAAATCAATTTGCAAAACACAAGATGTTCTCAAACGACTAAAGAACCAATTTTGACCCTTGGTTAGTTAAAAGAGAGAAAACGAAGAATTATTAGACATAGAGAGTTATATTGGTTCGTCTCTACACTAAGACTACATGCAGTTCATGGTAAAACACCAAGTTCTACTAACTTTTCACAAGTTCCATGTGTGATGGCCATTTTTGCCTCTTACAAATCATGCTTTACCCCAAGCTTGATCAACACCCAATATTCTTTGTCCTACTAAGTCATTGTTGGCTCTAAACAAATCAGGAAAGATTTGTGTTTGAAGCTTTTGCTTAAAGACTAAATCTAGAATCGTCTTATAGATGAATATGCAAATAAATGCTTAGTCTTTTTCTCTCAAGGTGTTCAAGATGTTTTGAAAGTTTTTTCTAACTTTTCAAGAATATACAAAAGGCTTGTTGAAGAAAAAGAGATGAAAGTTTTTGAGCAAGATCTTCTTTTCTAGTCTGCAAAGCTTTTGGTTTATATAGGCCTCATCTTAAAGTATCCGTTTTCTCACAAAAATTAATCTTCCTTGATCTTTGTTTAATTGGAAAAGCAATTCATTGAGTGCATTTCATGCATGTCATTTCCTCATGCAATGATTCTTCTCTTTAATGCTTGCGTTTAAGAAAACTGTAGTAGGTAATCACATCTTTGTGTCAGACCAGGTCTTGCATAGCAGAGCTCTTCTTTTGATAGCGAATATGGTATACCAAATCTTGATTTCATTTATTATTCATAGGATTCGATAGGTCCTAGAAGAATGTTTCTACAAACAAAATCTCATACACAAGGTATTAAATGAAGTTTTAAATGCTATCACACATGTTGTATCAGATCATGACTTTATTTGTCTATCATTTGAAAACATAAGACATAGATATTGTAAGGAACATTCTAATAAAACACACATACATAAAATATCATACACGTAATTAAAAGTCCTAATTCATCTTTAAGATGTAAATTTCCTTTTGACTCAACAATCTCTCCCTTTTTGATAATGTCAAACAAACAAAAATGTAGAAGATAAAGGCAAACTTATCAAATATATCATTCAAAAGAATATTAGTCAGTCTTATCAAATGCAAGGATGAGTAAGATAAATAAACCTTAAAGCATCATAAGACTTTGAGGCAAACTATGAATCAAAAAACATCTCTCCCTTTCTTTTCTTTATTCATGTAAATATTTTCACATCAAAAAGATGTGTTTTGAGTACAGGATAAACAGATGGGTCAAAATTCACTAAGTGCTCCCCCTCAGATTAATCTTTCTTTAGACTTTGACGCTCCCCCTTAGATGATGTTGAGTTTCAACTTCTTAAGGAACTCGTCACCAGAGTCCTTGAAATCAAAGGAGATAGTAAGGGAAGCTAGGGGAGTTAGAGAGTGAAGAGGTTTCCACCCAATATCATTATTGTAAATGAATTCACCTATCAAAGACCATCTGCGAGCCTTCTTCTTAGCATGGGCAAGATCCTTCAAAGCTTTTGCAATGGCCTCTCTAGTTCTAATAAGCTCTTTTAAAAGCAGTTGAACATAGGCTTGAGAAGGAGGAGGATTATACACCTGAACAGCCAGGGAACCAGATGCAACATCAATATCAAATTCAACTTCTTCAATGATAGGGTCCACATGAAGTGTGAAGAAGAATCGAAAGAATGGAAAAATCACCATAAAAGAGAAGGAGCGATCAGACATAGCATAAAAATCCCTTTTCCATTACCAAATCATGTCGATGAGAGTTTCTTGAGTGAAGCAGGATAGTTCAGAGTTTGATAACAATGCCTAACTTGATGATGGTAAGCATTATTAGGTGGTTTCTCCTCAGGTTCCAAGCCAAAGCAACATGCATGTAGCCTGTAGAAGCTTTGTATGAGAGATCCATTCAGAGTTATGAGCTCAAACTTGTGTTTAAGCACTTCAAGCTCATGTTTGAACAAATGTTGAGGGCGAGTTTAAAAAAATGCACATAATCTGTATCTTCATCATCTTCAAGTAATACTTCTTTTCCCTTGTAGCATTTGATCTTTTGATAAAAGACAATCTTATCAATAACAATCTGAAAGATAGTTTCTAAAGTGTACAAACAATTGAATTGGGACCCCAAGATGAAAGACTTACGAGTGTTGAATCTTTAGATTTTGCGGAAAGAAGCTTTCCTAGACCTGATCTCCTCTTTATAGGTACATAACTTCATTCTCAGCTCTGGGTCATAATTTAATTGTTCCTAGTCTGAGAAAGTTAGACTTGTTTTAGGTTCTTCCAACAAAATATCTTCAGTCTAAATGGTCACGTCAGACTTAGAGTGATCCCATGGAAAAACAACATTGAAGGTACATAGAAGACCCATCAACTATGGTAAATCCAAGGGAATGGAGAAGAATATGTTAGCAGACGCAACTTCTCTGCTTCTCCAAATGCCGGCTCCAAGAGGATAAACCTTTCTATCTATGGGTAAATGATCAAAGATTAGACTATTGTGATTAGAAGAAACAATCTATCATGGAAGGAATGTCTTGAAAAATAGTTTGTCTAAACCATAGATTTCAAAAGTGTGCTTCTCTTCTTCAGGTAAGGTGTCCCAACATTGATAGGAGAAAGAGTCAATCCCTAGGAAACCTTCCTTCCAGAGCTTAAGAAGATTTTTCTTTTCTAGCTTCAACTTTTGTATCTTTGGATCAAGTGCATGAGTCCCAATATCAACCTTGTCTCTCTAGACTTTGTTGTAGGTTTGCCATTTAAAAACTCAATGTCCTATGAAGCCAGGATAGAATCTATAATTTACATCTTGTTAAACAAGAATCTTCTTTGGGGGTAGTGGTGGAGGCAATGAACTTGAAGGAAGCCACTCAGTAGCTTGCTGATTGTTAGGTTTTTATTTCATGTTAGATTCAACTTATAGGCCAACTTATAGGTCCAAGTCGTCTCCCAAAAAAAAATAAAGGAGGGATTTTATGTAATTATTTAACTAAGAACTAGGTTTTTGTATTTTTGTTTTGTGATTGTCACGAAATAAATAACATAAAAAATTGCAATAAAAATTATATGACTATAAAATAATTAAGTAAAGATAGAAATACTAGACTTGGATGGTGACGCTGATTTTGATGAATGAATGTCTAGGTTTAGACTTGGAATTCGCTTGACCCACTATAACTTCACAATTCTCTACTCATCTCTCTTGCTTATCCCCAATTCACTGATGTATTTTACCCCAAATCCGACATGGTCGCAGATTCTAAACTACTTGCCCGATACCCAATCCCTTGGACATACCAATACAAGCAATCAACATTAATGGTCGAGAATTAGTGAGGCTTAACCAAGATTATTCTATTCCTATAGATAATCCCAATTATGTACTTGACTCATGTTCGGGTTTCAACAAGGGTCGCCAAAGCGTATGTCAATTCCTGAATTCATCTATAAGATGACCAATCAAATAAAAGCATTAAATACAAAAACAAATAAATAACTCACGATGAAGTATTGAATTGATAGAATTAAAGCGAAACGTGGTCCATCCTTTCCTCTCCTAGGTGGAAGGAATTGCACTCATAAAAAAATACAATGAAACCTAGAGTGTCTAATGGAATAATGAAGGCATCTAGTAGGTAGAATCTAAAATATAATTCTAAGAACTGCTCGGGACTTCTACACATTGTTACAATGAATGTCTAATCTCTTATTTATAGAATTTTAGCTTAATTTAATTAAGGAGATAATCATAAGAAATTAAAAATAAATGAGATCTCTAATTTGTTCAAGTAATTATCTTCTTCTTCAGCTAATTTATCCTTGAAAAATATATTGTTCTTTATTTTCTTAGCTTTTATCTTCAATTTTCATAATTTTCTCTTGATTTTGGGCCTCTGGAGCTATGGCTAGAATTATCTGCTTTTGTTGAAAAAACTATCAAAACTTCATTAAAAATAACTAAAACATAAAATTCTACCTAAGACAGGTGAAAACTGGATTTAAAGCTAATTTGTTTCAAAACAAGGCCTAAAGTTAACTAAAAAGCCAAATAAATGTCACAAGATGCATATGAAAATTTGGTAAAGTTGATGTTTATCATCCTTTGTTATTAGATGATGATAAGGATTGGCAAAGAAATTTGTCATACTGATAGGTGTTTCAGTGGCTTGTAGCACTTTCCTTCATTCTAAACCAACTTATACATCTACATTAGTATTAGATGTTGGTGGTCAATATATGGCTTCAAAATGTTCAATGTTTTCTTCACCCTCTACTTTAGATAAGACAAAATAAATTTTTCTTTCATTAGCATTAGACATTGGCCTTGATTTGATAGGTTCAACACCAGGGTCTATCTCAATGATGTTGTCCCTCGACTCATTGACCAAAGCTTCAATGACAGATTGAAGCATAACTTCTTCAAGAGTTTCCTTCTCCATGGGGTCTAAATCTTTAGCGATTCAAACCACTTCAATTTTTGCTTGTCGTGTAGCAACATTTGTAGGGAATATTTCACCTACATGCTCAATAGTAGACTAAATTATCTCAAGCTCTTCAGAGTTGCATCTCTAGCTACTTTCTTTTTACGTTCTTTTGTAGACATGGCTTCAACAAAAGCAATGATGCCAACCTTTTCTTGTATGGAATCTTTCCTTTCAAGATTTTTATATATCTTTTCCTTTCGTGTTGACTCAGCCAGAGATTCTTTAGTTACCTTAGCCAAGGCATAATTGGCTTGGGTACTAGTTGATGTGGAAGGACTAAAAAGGGTGAAGGTTGAGGTGTTGGTGTGTTAAGAATCTCAACTTCAGATTCTTGGATGCTGGATAGTGAGGCTGGTTTAGGTGGTGAGATAGGTAAAGGTTGTGATTGGGGGTATTTGATTTTTATGATTGGTCTTTTTGATGGGTTCTAAGATTCAAATTCAAACTTAGAGTCTGGTTCCTTCCTCTTTTGGGTTGTTTGAAGGTTGGAGGGTTTAGGGTCAGATAGTGGTTGTTTCTTGGATTTCTTAGATTGGTCTAAGGGTTTTGGGTTTGATGATGGAGGTGAATCTTTTCTTTTGGTAGGTAGTTTGAATATAGGTTGGCTAGGTTTAGAGGGTTTTGGCTTACCTTGAGCTTGCTCCCTGTGAGTCTGTTGAGATGCTGCTCTAGGCTCTGGATTAAGAAATTGTTGTTGAACCTTCTTCGTTTGCTCTGCCACAGACTATGGTTCCTTTTATTTTACCTTTCTTTTGACATGTTTTTGAGCATATTTAGGGAAGTTCGCAACTATTCCCATTTTGTCAAAGGTCAATCCTTTAAGTTGTGTGGCTCTTGTAGATGGTTCCATCACAGAGACATCTGCTCCACTACTCCTCATGATCTGAGTGAACAACATTCCATAAGGAATAAGGTTCTTCTTGTCCTTAGCATGAAATCTATCCTTGAATGCTTGAAGCCAGTAGAAGAAGATGACTTCAAGCAGATTTACCTTTTCACCTACCATCACTTTATACATGCAAAATCCTTCTCTATCACTTACATAGTCTCTCGATCCTAGTCTACGCATGACTATGTTAAATAGAAAGCTATGGATGAGTCTACACATATATGTGAGATTAACTGTCCTTAGGACACTAACCTTTCTTGGTAGAAAATTTTGGGTACTACTAAAGAATAAAGTCCATCGTTTCTTAAGATATCTCTTTCTCCCAATCTTTATCAAAGGCTAGACTTTCTTCTGGACAACCAATTGCAGCAACAATAATTTTAGGTGAGATGACCACCTCTATTTCGTTTACGGTTCTATGAATGCTGACTCCATCTTGCATGGTTGTTCCCTAGAATAGGGTGTAGGACCCATAATGCCATGAGCTGAACTTCTCTAAGAATTATGTCCAGCCAATACGATCAAACAAGTCTTTGACAACAAATCCTTCTTCCATCAGATTTTGAAAGTTCACTCATTTCCCAAGGATGAACCAGTCTTCTGGAAAGGCCTTCTTCACGTCTTGAATGTTATTGATTGTACAAATTGTAATGATCCACCTAGTCGCTACGATATCACTACTCTAAACAACATTAATTTCAATTTTTAAATGAAAACTCTATTAATTTGCTTTTGAAAAATGAGAGTAAATTTTTTGCAACATACGCCCACCAAACAACGCACAAATACTTAAATGAATATATATATATATATATATATATATATATATATATATATATATTAACTCAATACACATCATTCACATGATGAAAAGTAAATTAGTTCATACATATAGTTAAGTCTATGGTTTACATCCTCAATTCAAAGGAACTAATGATCCAACTACGAAGGAGTTGATTTACAAAACACAACTCTCTCCCAAAATAATCTCAACGTCATCATGTCGGCTTAGCGGCTCCAACAAAAGAATCTCACTCCTCGTAATCTATTGTTGTTCATCTACTCCCATGAACAAAGGTTTGTGATCATCACAGGTACCAACCACATGGTACAAAAGTTGCAAGGCTGAGTTTATTACCAAAGAAACCAATAATTGTCAAATAACCACAATTAGTAAGAGAAACAATGACAGGTACCATGCTCATACACAATTATCAATCAATATAACGTACACTTAATAACTATTCATCAACTTTTCCATAATTCTAATTGATCATGCTCAGTATGATGCATGCACCTTACCTCAATTCTCAAATGCAATGAGGTACCATTCATCAGGAAATAGCCTGAGCGTGCCCATGCAACACTCACACTCAGGAAAACTAGGCAACAAGTGTCGATGTCAGCCTGTCGTGCACAGGTAACTCCCCCCCTCTTCCCACGGTGATTAGCCTAAGTCACAAGGGAGTTCCAAATTGAGTGACATGTCCCCAAGTACAAGTATTTTCCCTCATGAAAAACTATAAGTACTTACTGACAAATTTTATACTATTTCCATGCAATATAAACTCTTTAACCACTCTATTTCCCCCACCAAGGATATCCAACTTGGTCACTGCACCCTCCATGTACATACACAACATACATCATCATAATGACATTCTCATCTCAATGACATTACCAACAATAACAACATAATCTCATCTCAATGACATTAGCAACAATAATAACATCATCTCATATCAATATTACCATCAATAACAACATCATTCTCTATCAACATTATCATAAACACCAGCATCATCTCATATCAATTAATATCATCAATAACAATATCCTCAATAAATCACATTCCACAGATACATACATATATAGTTCATGCCTGAGATTCACACTCCCTCGGTCTTCTGACAACACAAGTCTAATAAAAATAATAATGTCATTTATTAATAACAGATGTATCACATCCCATTAGTCAAAAACATTATTTTTCTTAAAACTAGCACACACAGGGACAAACATACATTCCCATAATTGGGTTCCCTGACCCCAATTATGGTATCAAGGCCATAAAATTATAGTAAACTCCCATCACCTATCATGAGCTCTCTGTCATCTCATTTCTGTGTCGCTCAGAGGCCTCTCTCATTTCCATTCGTCGGTCTAAACGCAGAGTTCTATATACCAAATCAAAGGAAATTTAGTATAGATTTCAAAACCAAGGTTAATAATAACATTTAGGGTCAATTACCCATGTCAAAAATGGCTAAGGGGTATTTCGGGTTCTACTACAAGGAGACGTCATTTTGAAATTCCGATCATACCAATGTGAACGGGGTTCAACAAAGGTCATGAAAACACCATCAATTTTATAAAAGTATAACTTTTACAACGTCTCATTTCAAGGGTTTTTCAAAGGAAGTGTAAAAAATTCTATTACGGTACCTAAAATACAAGAGACACTAAGAGAAGCTCAAACGAACTAGGAGAAAGGCATAGAAGTCAAGATTACCTTAGAGAAACTACAAAAAAAATGATTGAGAGCTTGTTTCTCTGAAGAATCCTTGAGGCGGATTCTGAGGATTCTACTCCGATTAAAACATTCCTCTCTGTGTGGTGGTCTAGTTGCAAGCAACGGCGGCTCGTGGTGGCCACCGGTGGTCGTGGGTGATGGAGGAGGAATTTCTAGGGTTGCTTCGTGTTTTTCACGCTGAAGAACATATTTATAATTTGCAGATCTTGCTTAGCGAGCTCCTCTCGCTAAGCAGGAATCCACATTTGGCGCTAAGGGTGACTTTTGATGTTGAGCACACCCCTTTCTGTTGGATCAAGTGGCCTCAGAATAATTAAGAAAGGGGGGTTGAATTAATTATTCCGAAACCCTTACTAATTAAAAAATTACTCTTCTAAGGCTTTTACTAAGTTGTTAAGAGAATAAGGAGTAGAAGAGAAACTTAGCAGAAAGTAAAAACGGAAATTAAATGCACAGCGGAAATTAAAAGAGTAGAGAAGAAGGAGACAAACACACAAGAGTTTTTATACTGGTTCGGCCACAACCCATGCCTACATCCAGTCCCCAAGCGACCTGCAGTCCTTGAGATTTCTTTCCACCTTGTAAAAATCCTTTTACAAGCAAAGATCCACAAGGGATGTTCCCCCCCCTTGTTCTCTTTGAAACCCTAGTGGATGTACCCTCTACTAGAACTGATCCACAAGAGATGTACCCTCTCTTGTTCTTAGTCAAACCCAAGTAGATGTACCCTCTACTTATACCACAAAGGATGTACCCTCCAATGTGTTAAGACAAAGATCTCAGGTGGTTAAACCTTTGATACTTTGTGAATGGGGATTCAAAAGAATTCTCAGGCGATTAGTCATTTGAATACTTTTGTATAAGGGAAAGGAAAGAATCAAAAGAATTCTCAGACTGTGTCATTTTGAATTCTTTGACAAGGGAGAAGGGAGACACAAAAGAATTCAGGCGGTTAGTCCTTCGTTCTTTTTGGCAAAGGGAGAAGAGATGAAAAGAATGAATAGCACAAGTTTTCAAGGTTTAGAAAACCAGAAAACTTTGGAAAGCTTTTGGCACAAAGAAGAAGAAGAAGTTCAAAGAGATTCAAGTCTTGTAAAGGATTGATTGGAAAAGTGTATTGAAAAGAAAATCAAAGCCTTGCTTTTATAGACTCTTCATGTTTGGCCAAGAGGACCATTTAGAAGAGTTATAATTTTTAGAAAAACTTAAAACCAATTTGAAAAAGTCAAAAACCTTTTGAAGAGTTACATCTTTTGATTTATTCAAAAACAATAACTGGTAATCGATTACCAAATCAGTGTAATCGATTACACAAGGCTTTTATGTGAAAGGATGTGACTCTTCACATTTGAATTTGAATTTCAACGTTCAAAGGCACTAGTAATCGATTACCAAAACATTGTAATCAATTACAACTTTTTTGAAATTAATTGGAACGTTGTAAATTCAGTTTGAAAACTTTTTCAAATCCATTTTGCTACTGATAATCGATTACAACAATCTGGTAATCGATTTACCAGAGAGTAAAAACTCTTTGGTAAACATGTTTTGAGAAAAATCCATGTGCTACTCAGTTTTTGAAAAAACCTTTTAATACTTATCTTGATTAAGCTTTTTCTTGATTCTTGAATAGCCTTTTCTTGATTCTTGAATCTTGAGTCTTGAACCTTGATCTCTTGAATCTTGATTCTTGATTCTTGAATTCAACTTTCCTCTTGAATCTTGAAGTGTTCTTGATTCTATCTTGAACATCTTGAAGTCATCACCTTTGTCATCATCTTTTGTTATCATCTTTGTTATCATCAAAACATCTTTGAATCACTCTTGATTCACCATGAAGCTTTGCTTCAACACTCTCAAGTTGAGATTTGCACTAAGCACAATATTTCGCACTAAGCGTAATTCCTCTCGGGTTAGGATTTGCGTTGGGCGCAATTCCTCTCGAGTTGGAATTGCACATAACACACTTCTCTAGCTAAGTAAGAAGTCCAAAAGTGTTATTTTTAAAATACCAACGGTCAAACCGTGAGGACGTGGGTTACAAACCTATAGTCCAAATTTGATGTAAAAATCTACATAACTCAACATCCACATCAAGAAAATCACACATGGCTAGTTCACACAACACCTAAATTCATCCAAATCAATCAAATAAAAAAATAACATAGGAATTACATTAAACATTGATTTACAGTTAGTGAAATTTCAAGGCGTTACAAAAACCTTAACATGTTCACTTTTCTTGGGAGTCATTGTTCACAAAAAGATTAACTTTGAATGAAAAAAAAGAGAGACTTTTGAAGAAACAAGTGCTCAGACGTAAGCAAAAGTGCAAGAGATTTTGAATGTTCAAGTTTTCAAAAGAGTTTCTCTGGTTGCTCACCTTAGTTTTTTTTTAAAGGTTTTGGAAAAGAGAGGGAGAAACATGCAGTAACGATTCAAAACATATTTTTTTGAAAGGATTTTCTCAATTATGGCAAAAAAGATGGTGGCGCATGTTATCTAAAAAAAAAACTGAAAGGTTTTTTATCTTTGTGAGCATGCATTACCATTTGTGGACTTGAACACATGTTAGTCCAAATATATTGATAATAGCATAACATGATGGTAGAATATGAAGCAATATAATATTCAGCATTGGTCTATAAATTTTACATCAAAAACCTCTTTTTGCTCATAATCACGAATGAATTGAAATCTTATCTCAATATGTTTAGCCTTTGAATGTTGTATAGGATTTTTAGACAAAATGATTACACTAGTGTTATCACAATATATTGGTATATTGTTTTCAATACTAGAGTAATCTTCTAGTTAATATTTTACTCATAGCATTTGTGAACAACAACATGCATTTGGCACGTACTCAACTTCCGTTGTAGATAATGCAATGGATTTCGGCTTCTTGCTGTGAATGTATTAATACATGGTTTTGATGATGCCAAAGTGGATTCAAACAAGGTTGCTTACAAGGTTACTTCAACAATCATTCAAAGGTTAAGCATTGCTTCAAGATTAATTCAAGGTCAAGCAAACAAGATCAAGAAAAAGATAAAGCCTCAAACAATCTCATTAGTTGATCAAGCTTTTGCCTCAAAACACATTGTTTCCAACATCGAAGGCTCTGGTAATCAATCACCAGGCAATGTAATCGATTACCAGAAGACAATTTTGACAATCAACTTTTAAAAAGGGTTTTGAATTTGAATTTTGAATCATGTAATCGATTACCAGATGTTTTTAATCGACTACTATCAATGGCACTTCAACAAACAATTTGAAAAGTCACGACCCTTCAAAATATAACTGTGTAATCAATTACCAGTGAAGAATTTCAGAAAAAGTTTTTTGAAAAGACACATCTCTTCAAACCATTTTGAAAAGGCATAATGGGCCTATATATATCTATGTCTGACTTCAAAAAGTAAGAGAGAGATATTCTAAGAGAACTTAATTGCCAAATGCTCTCTCAATAAATCTTGGGTAAACACTTGCAAATCTATTGAGAATTCATCTAGGAACTTCAAATTGTATTATCATCTCTAAAAGAGAGAAATTCCTCTAGGAACTTCAATTTGTATCATCCACTCTAAAGGAGAGAAATCTTTATGTTCATCTTAGAAAGTCAGTTGTAATCAAGAGACGGGTTGTCTCTTGGAGAATCTTTGAACACAAGGGTGAGGGATCCCATGGTGTGTTCAAAGTCTATAAAGGATTTACAAAGATAGTGGAAAATCTCAAGTGGGTTGCTTGAGGACTAGACGTAGGCACGGGAAGTGGCCGAACCAGTATAAATCGAGTTTGCATTTCTCTCTTCCCTTATCTCATTTATGTTATTGCAATCAATTTTGTCTTGCATATTTAAAGAACATTATTAAATTGATTATTGCTTCTTCTTCTGCATTCTGAGCCAATCATTTAGAAGGGGGTTAAAAGTTTGTTAGTGGGAAATTTTGAAACTTAATTCACCCCCCTCTTAAGTTATTGAGGCCACTTGTTCAACAAGTGGTATTAGAGCAGGATTATTGTTTAAAGTTTAAAAACTTCAAGAATAATTATGGCCTCATCTAACTTTCCATTTCCTGAGGGAAATTCTATTAATATGCCTCTTGTTTTCAATGACAAGGGTTATCACTATTGGAAAACCCGAATCCAGATCTTTATAGAAGCCATAGATTTAAATATATGGGAAGCCATTGAAATTGGTCCCTTCATTCCTACAATGATAGTGGGAAATGCAACTATAAAAAAACCTAGAGAATAATGGGATGAAGATGAAAGAAGAAGGGTTCAATATAATTTAAAAATCCAAGAATACAATTACTTCTGCATTGGGCATAGATGAGTATTTTAGAGTCTCAAATTGTAAAAATGCAAAAGAAATATGGGATACATTACAAGTAACCCATGAAGGCACAATTGATGTTAAGAGATCTAGAATAAACACTCTCACACATGAATATAAACTATTTAGAATGAATCAAAATGAGACCATACAAGATAAGCAAAAGAGATTTACAAGTATAGTTAATCATCTTGCATCATTGGGAAAAATATTTCCTAATGAAGATCTCATTAACAAAGTGCTGAGATGTTTAAGTAGGGAATGACAACCAAAGGTAACTACTACAATTACAGAATCAAGAGATCTTACTAACATGTCTCTTACAACTCTTTTTGGAAAGCTTCCGGAACACAAAATGGAACTCATTAGACTAAATCAACATGAAGAAAATGACAAGAAAAAGAAAGGAATCACACTTAAAGCTTCATCTTCAATTAAAGAAGAAAGTGATAAAGAGGACTTGAATGAAATAGAAGAAGGTGATGATTTCAGTTTCTTCGTAAAGAGATTCAATAAATTCCTAAGAAACAAAGGAAATCAAAGAAGATCAAACTTCAAACCAAAGAAAAAAGGAGAAGATTCATCTTCTGTTCCAAAGTGTTATGATGTAATCAACCAGGACATCTGAGAGTTGATTGTCCTAGTTTAAAGAAAAGAATGGAAAAATTAGAGAAGAAAACCTTCAATGCTAAGAAAGCAAAGAAAGCTTACATCACTTGGGAAGATGACAATATGGATTCATCCGGAGACTCAGAAAATGAAGTCATGAATCTAAGTCTCATGGCCAAAAATTATGAAGGCGAAGAAGAGGTAACATCTTCTAACAATAACTTATCTATTTCCTTTGATGAACTCCAAGATGCATTCAATGATTTGCATAAAGAATCTGTTAAACTTGCCAAATTAGTTTCATATTCTAAGAAAACTATTTCAAGTTTTGAAAAGGAAATTTTGAAATTTGAAATTTGAAATTGAAATTTGAAGTTTTAAAAATTGTTATTGCCAAATTTACTCTTGTTACTAGTTCTACTTTGTTAACATGCTTTTACTGTAGTAAGAAAGATCATAGTGCATCAACATGTTATATTAGAAAGAATGGTAGTAGCATTGGAAAATGGTATGGGTTCCAAATGGACCCTTACTCAAAACTAACATTATTTTCTAATGAACTAATGAAGTTCTTCTTCCATTGCGATGATCCAGTCATTGTCTGTCAATGCTTTGTTTATTGTTTTAGGTTTGAATTCAGACACAATAGCATAAGATGCAAGGTCTTTGAATGATGATCTGGTTTTAAATCCTTTAGTCTGATCTCCAATGATTGTGAATGATAATGAACAAATTTCCAATCCTTCGTCTAAGATGGTTGATATGATGATTCTTTAGTTTAAGGAAGATATTCATCCGACTGCTGACTTTATCTCCTTTAGATACATTAGAAGGACCTATCTGCATATCTAAAAAATCATCATTAAGATATGATAGTTTCTTATTAGATTTTAGTTCATCAAAAAATTTAATATGAATAGATACTTCTACAACTAAAGTCCTTGAATTTAAAACTTTGTAGGCTTTAGATGTATCAGAGTATCCTAAGAATATTTCATTATCTACTTTTGAATCTGTTCGTGTGTCGGCAAGTGTACCAATTCACACAAGTAGTATAAAATGGTAAGACTGAATATCGTATCTTCAGGGAATTTGTTTCACACAGACAATGTACATTCAGTATGTAAACATTTCTATGGATTAAAAGCAATGTAAATATGGGGTTTTGTACTAGAAAACCTATTCGAACATTAACAAAATATCTAAAGCTATGAAGGTGAAAAACTATCAAGTAAAGAGCGTTGGGTCATCCCACTGAATTACGCTTGATGTTTAATGAGTATTTTTCTCTATTTAACGTTATCCTAGTGTTCTTATGCTGAGAAATTACTCAAATCAAGATCCCTCTAGTGAATGAGCCTAACTCTCTTTAAACTTCGTCCTTGATCCCTCAACAAACTTAGTCTAAAAGAGTTGCATTAAGCCTACAACATAATATGGAATAGATCATTGCACTCTATTCATAGACATACAAATTTCTAGCTTGCTCTACCATGTTCTAAGGCTTTAAAGCATTTCCCAATGCTAAAAATCCTAACTATACATACAAATGGATGATCAAGCCACAAGCATGTAAAATAAGCATAGATAGAAGCAATAAACACATAAAAATAACATCAAATAAATAGTGTAAGAATGTTACGTCAAGGTTTTTCAGCAAAACTCCCGAACAAAGAGGCTTAGCCTTCCATTACAAGCAATGCAATCTCACAATACAAGGAAGGGATAGCTTTAAGTGAAAGAAAATGGTAAAAGATGGTTGAGGATGTCTCCTACAACCTCTAAACCCTAAACTTCACTCTTTCTAACCTAAGCTCTCTCTGCTGCTCTCTTTCTCAAAATCATTCCCATGGTTACTTTTGATATAAGAAATACAAAAACCCTTTTCATTTTGAACTCTTTTACAAAATATTTCAAAGACCTTAAAAGATTCATGTTTATGTGCAAGTATACCCATGGGTATCTAGAATAATCATCGACTATAACAAATCCATATTTCTTCCCTCTTGGACTAAATGTTGTTGTTGGTCCAAAAAAATCCATGTGTAATAGTTGTAATATTCTGGAAGTGGAAACAATGTCATTAGATTTAAAAAAAGTTTTGACTTGTTTCCCTAGTTGACATGCTTCACAAAGAAGATGAGTTTTCCAAAAAATCTTAGGTAGTCTTTTTACTAGATTCTTTTTGGAAAGTTTTGAAATGTGTTTCATATTGACATGCCCAAGGTTTCAAGGTTTTTGTGCCAAAACCATCTTTCATTTTCTCTGGAAAGTAGACACGTTACATGTTATTTACTAAGACTCTTTTCTAGAGTTTGGATTTTCTTTTTAAGAACTTCATTTTATTTCTTTAATTCAGTGTTTTCACAAATAGATATTTGTATTTTTTTTTTATACTTTTTGCACTGAAGAGAAATCATATGACTGTTTTGAAGAAGAACATCATAAGGCTTATATTCTTCATCGTCTAATGAAGGACAAGAAGAAGAGTTAGACTTTGAGCATGTTGTTACCTCAACCTTTTTGTCTGTTTTGGCCATCAGACAGATGTTAGCTTGCTCATTGATAAACCACTTTCTAAGTGGTATTTTGCATGATTTTTTGTGCCATTTTGCATGGATTTTCTTGGCAGAACTCACATTTTGACACTAGCTTTGTACTACAGAAGCACAACCACTCAATTGAGTGAAAGAATTTGAAATAGCACCAATTTATGAAGATTTTAAGACTGTACACTTGATCAAAGTTGTGGTACATTTACCAGGGTTGTAGTAATCTTCATGAACACAATAAAGTGATAACAGTCCTCCAGAATAGCATCAAGATTCAACAATGGTCATGGTCAACTGACGTCGGCCAAATTCAACAAAAGAGGGGTCAATCCATGATGGTCATGGTCAACTGATGAGGGCTATAGTGAATCCGCCATGGCCCAAGGCTTCAACGTCACTTCTGTCTACAGTCGTGGTGGATTCACCATGGTCGTAGCGTGCCTTTTTGAGTAGTTAGCTTTTGGAAGCTATATATAGAGGTCTTTGTCTTGGAAAAAAAGGGAATCTAGTCTTACTTTTATCTTTTTACGAATTTGAGAGAACCTTCAGTGCTTTTGGGGCTGAAGAGTGTGGACAACACTATTAGGACGAATTGTGATGACTTTTCCTACTTATTGGTATGTCTATTTTTACTCTTTATAGGATTACTAGTTTTACTCTGATTATGAATGGCTAGTCCCCTAGTTTAGGGGTTATGATGTAATTGTTCAAGCGTACTCCTCTCCTTATTCTTAATGGAATTCCTCATTGTTTTATGTTAATTAATTACCTTCCTTATTTTAATATTTATTTGGAACTAACCATTCAAATACTCAATGGATAGCATAATAGTGATCATCTACATGTAATAAGTAGAACTAGGTAAAGAATGTTTTGGACCAAATTGCATGATCAAACTATTTGAGTAATCTCCGATAGATTAGTTAATCTTTAATTAATCATCCCTAAAATTGATTTTATCCTTTAACTTAAATTGATAAATACATGATCATTGGGGTATTGATTTAAGGCAAATAGCATCTTCTAAGCTTGATCATAGGCTTTAGTTGATTTTGAGAATCAATAATTTTTATTAGGACTAGGATTGGAGAAAAATTGGTACTAGTGAGTCATAACCTCTGGTAATTCTTATCATCATTTAAACTTCTCTAATATTCATTTAATTGCTTTATTATATAAACTAGAACCATAAAAATATTTAAATCCTTTTTCTAATCAATTCTAGTGTTAGTTTAATAGGCTTAACTAATTAGGAATAAAATTGGTCCTTTAGGTTCAATATCCAAACTTTTGAGTTCACTATTACTATTGTGTAAGGTACACTTGTCCTTATGCGAGCCTAACATATTTTACGCATCAAGTTTCCGGCACCGTTGCCAAGGATTAGTTGTGTAATTCCCAACTAGTTTAATTTTGTTAAACCAAACAATTTTGTTTATAAAAATTATTTTATGCTTTATTTAATTTAATGCTATTTATTCTTTTATTTCCCATTGCACTTGATCTTCTCCTATGTTTTGTAGTGCATGCTAAACAGGTCCTAAATCCACCACTGTAGTACCAACCTAATATTGAGCAGCTAATTAAGAAACATCGTGCAGATATCCTTGAAGAAAGATAAAAAGCAATGGCAACTAATTAGGCTCAGACCCTTATGGATTACCTAACCCCTACCTTGGGGGACACCAATTGATGTAGCTCCATGTGGAGCTTGTAGGCCTTGGATCTTCTTCATCAATGGAGTCATTTGCTTCTTAAAGTTCAATAGTAGTGGAATGGAGAAGGAAGAAAGATGATTGGAGATTCCACTTCAAGGAGAAGATGAGTCAAGAAAAAGCTCACCACCATAGGAAGTCATGGATAAGAGCTTGAAGGTATGAGAAGATGAGTGGAGGGAGAGGGAGAGAAGGAGCACGAAATTTTGTGCCTCAAATGAGGTCAGAACTTTGAAGTGTAATTCTAAAATAATCAAAGTTGAAAAAATGCACACACACGGCCTCTATTTATAGCCTAAGTGTTACATAAAATTGGAGGGGAATTTGAATTTTTATTCAAATTTTACTTGAATTTGAAATTGAATTTGTGGAGCCAAATTTTGGAGCCAAAATTTCACTAATTATGATTAGTGAATTTTAGCTATGGTTCAGCCCAATAATCCAAGATAGAGTCCAAGATTCTCCATTAAGTGTGCTTAGGTGTCGTGAGGCATGTAAAGCATGAAGGACATGCACAAAGTGTGACTATATGATGTGACAATAGGGTGTAGCAAGAAAATGCTCACCTCTCCCTCTAAAATTTAATTGGATTGGGCTTCTCCCATTTCAATTAAATTTATTTCCCAACACACACATCAAATATTCACTTAATGCATGTGAAATTACAAAACTACCCCTAATAAAAACTAGTCTAGGTGCCCTAAAATACAAGGGCTGAAAAATCCTACATTTCTAGGGTACCTCACATACATTATGAAGCCCTAAATACAAGGCCCAAAAATAATGAAACCTTAATATAATATGTACAAAGATAAGTGGATTCATACTTAGCCCATGGGCCCAAAATCTACCCTAAGGCTGATGAGAACCCTAGGGCCTTCTTTTGCTTCTCTGGCACAATCTTCTTGGAGTCTTCTATCCAATGCTCTTGGGGGGTAGGATTGCATCATTCGCTCCCCCTTGAAAAGGATTTGACCTCAAATCCAGAGGTTCTTGTAACTCTAGGCTTCTTCCCTCAACACCTATAAAAAGAATAAAAACATATATATTAATGGTGTTTGGTATGTTGGAGTAAGGTAAGGTCTGAAAATCCATTTCCTGGGCATCTTCACATGAGGGAACATGGTTCCTCACCAACTCAATGAGTGTTGCTACAAGTATAGAAAAATATGTGACATACCTTTTGTAAAAGTTTGTTACGTCATGGAAGCCCTAAATTTTCCTTATACTTGGTGGAGTGGGCCACTTAGGAATGACCTTTATTCTCTTAGGGTTCATGGGAACCCCTTGATCACTATTTAAAAAATTAAGGAAAGTAATGCAATAAAACATACCTTTTTCTGTATTTTCATGTTGATTACTCCTACCAAAAAGTATGACAAACCCAAGGCGTCTCATATGAGCATTTAGGTTTGTATTAAGACAAAAAATAAGAACAAACCTACCTAATGAGTTCCTATGTATATGAATCATGAAGATGTTGGATGCATGAGTGATTTTACAAAAGAGGGTTGCACCACTCAACACATTTATCATACCACATATCATAGGGATTTAGTGCCTCATAATACCTTTTTTGGGCACTGTCGCAACCTACCCTTCGGCGGGAGGACGACGCGAGAGCTCATGGGTGTGTCTTCCAAGGGAGGAAAATGCACGGAGTCGCCACCAACGTTTATTCGAGGAAAACGTCGAAAAAATCAGAAAGGTGTGGTCTACGAACTTTAAGTGTGAAAGGTTCAAGAGTTGTATTTACGCACGGGGAAGGTATTAGTACCCCACACGTCCGTCACAAGGGACGACAGCCTTTAATCAAGTGTGCAAATATGACTTCAATTTGTTTTATTTTTCCTTTTACGTTTTTTATGTCTTTTTATGCCTTTTGTATTTTTTATTTTTTTGTGGTCGACAAGGGTGTTTCCCTCGCTCCTACGTATTCCTCAATTGTGATAAGGAAATCAGACCAAAGTAGTTCTTTCAGAACTAAACGTTGGTTAAGTTGTTTTGATTTTTTTAGCAAGATCGATTTTAACCGCACAAAAGTCGTTTAAGGCGTTGGACCATTTAAACGATCTTTTGATTCTTTTGAAATGAGAGAAACATTAAGGCATTGGACCATTAATGATCTCTTGGTTTTTTTAAAGTAGTGACAAAGTTACATGTTGACTTTAGGCTTTCGAAAATCCACGTTAACCAATAAAAGCAAAGAGGACATTTTAAGGCATTGGACCTTAAAACAGTTTTTAGGTGATTTTTATGGACAAAGCTTGATTTGTGAGTTGATTTTAGCCTTAGTTTTAGTTTGGTTATTAGTCAATTCAATTAAGAAAAATCTCAAAGAAAAGCATCCGATTGATTTTTTGGATTATTTTATTTAAAGATATTTTGATTATTTTATTATTATTTCACCTCTTTTGGTTTTAAACGTGGTTACGGCGTGAAAGATCGGTTGGATTTTATTTTAACAGAGATTAAACGATATTACAACTCAAATGATCGATGAAAATTCATTTTATTATTGATTAGGCGAGAAAATGACTTAAATAAATGGTTAAAGCACGTCAAAAGGGGGTACAGAAAACAAACGAAATGAAAATAAAAGCTCGCAAAACAAGTGGGGACCACTAAGGGTACATAGAATGAATTGAAAGATTCGATTTCGGGAACTTATCGGTTGAAGACCGAAGAGCGAACGAAGAACGATGAAGAACGGTGAAGAATCTTCACGAAATCGCTCACGGAAACGTCTCAGAAGCGTTACGGAAGCGCCTCGGCTTGGATTTTCTTCACGGAAACAATTTTTCTCACTAATTTCAAGAGAATCTTAAATACCAGAAGGGCTGAACGAAATTACTCTGCCCTCTTTCCCCTATTTATAGGGAAAAAGAGGGAGGTGGTTGCTGCCCAGCTTGTCCAGGCGAGCTGGGTTGCTTCCACCAGAAGGCAACGCCTTCTGTTGGAACACCCTGGAAGGCCCAAGTGGGCCTGGTTGCTATTTGCACACCCCTTTTTACTAAATACACCCCTTTTGTTGTTTTTGCTAATTCTTTTTCTGTAACATTACGAAACATTACGGATTACGTAACGACACTTATTTTCTTTCTGTAATGTCGCGAAACCTTACGAATTATGCAATAATCCCTTTTTTGACCTCTGGAATGTTGCGGAACTTTACGGATTGCGCGACAATGCTCCCTTTCGACTTCCGACATGCCGCGGAACTTCACGGATTACCAAACAATGGGTGTTAAGTACCTCGAAGCGGTCAAGCAAAGGTTGCAGGCCATCAAACAATGGTCCCCGGACGAAATTAGGGTATGACAGGCACCAACAAAGCACAAGGATTTAAGCTCTTACAAACCAAACCCTCATCCAACAACTCCTTTAGTTGAGGAATAATCTCAAGCCCAAGAGGTATGGTATTGCTAACAAGTGTCTTTTTATAAAGGGGAAGATGTGGAGGTTTTCTAAGAAGGAAAGTTTCTTTAATGTTTGTCTTTATTGCAAAATGACATTCCTTCTTAGCTAACCTCTTGGAAGAGACACTTACCTCCTTACACTCCTCCTTAACCATTAAAGGTTGTCCTTCTTCTTAGGGGTAGATTTCTTCACTAAATTCTTCCCCCTTTGCTTCTTTACTTTCACTAGAGTAAGGTGAAGTAGTAGCCTCATCTTGGCTACTATAAATTTCTTGGCCCCTCATAATCATGGTTTTCTTGGTGGGGCATTGAGAAGTAATGTGTCCTCTTCCAAGACATTTAAAGTACTTTATAGAGCTAGTCTTCTCTTGCATACTAGCCTTAAGAGGTTGCTTTTCTATTGTCTTCCCCTTATCGTCTTTGGGCTTAGAAGGTGCCGCCCCTAAGATGCCTTGACCTTGGTCTTTCTTTGGATAAGAGTGAGGGCAATAAGATTTTGAAGTTGACTTCCTTTTAAGTTGTTGCTCTACCTTTATTTCCCAGTCTAAGTAAGTCTCTGCATTGTCTTTCCCATGGAAGTATGAAAGGTTAATGTTAGCCTCTTGAGGCTTTCTTTCCTTTTCTCTCCCATGGGAGTGATGTCTAAGATGTGACCTATGCCTTCCTTCATAATAGTCGCGAAGTTCTTCACTTAGGCTCTTGCAAGGGTCATGACTACTATAGGAGGCATGCTTTTCTTTTCTTACTTCTTTTAGTATTTTCCTTCTTTCTTCTTCCCTTATTTGTTTTATTTCATCTTGATTTATTTCTACCCTCTCTTTTCCTTTTTCTTTTCTTTCAAGGTTTTCTTTCCATAACTTGAGGGAACTTAACTCATCTAAGATTCTAGATAGAGGATCCTTATGACTAGTACCCTTAACATCAATACTAGATGAATGATAACTCATGTTGGTTCCTAAGTTGTGGTTCTTTCTTGTTGGGGGTTTGTAAAAGGTAAAAGTTAGAGTTCGAAAGAACTCAAGATAAGCGTGATAAGCAAGAAGAAAGTATTATGTAATTACAAGATAAACTAGGCGTGACTAGTAAAGAAAATAAGCTATGAAAGTAAGCAAGAAATGTAAACTAGGCGGATCCTAGGAGTGTTTGGATGACCACATTTAAGGTTCCCAACAAAACACCCACTATCCTAAGGGAAAATTGCCTAAAATAATTACACACAAATGGAAGTTTGGTAACCTATTGGAGGCTCCCAACACACTTCGAATGAAAGACCTTTTAGTTACAAAACTTGAAAGCAATGAAGGTAAGTAAATTGCCAATTACAAAATTACAAAATAGTCCTCAATTTTGGTGGTTGTTCTCTCTTTGGTAATTCACTCAATTTAGGGTGCTTCTTAGTCCAATGGCTCTTAAGGTGGTTGGCCCCTTACTTCTTGACTCAAATTCTTCAAGGGATGGCATTAATCCGCCTTTCCAATTCCCTATATGGCAACTCACAAACAATGAAACAAAGAGACAAGCAATAACCAAAGACCAAAAAATGAAATGAAAGCTAAACCAATAAAGTTTTAACAAAAAAATTTCAAGGATTATTCAACAATTAAAGTAATAAAAAGTTCACAAAAGCAAGTTAAGACTCAAAGAGAAACCTAGAATGGCTCTAGAGTAGAGTAGAAAAAAACTAAAAAAATAAGACTCAAGAAACCTCTAGTTTTAGCACTTGTTTCCACACTAATTTTCAATTTAAATTTCAGAACTAAGATTGGTATAAAATAGGCACCAATTATAGAACAAATTTCGAGCCAAAACAACAAGCACACTTCCCTTTCACTTTTTTTTTCCTGGACACTGATTTTCTTACCAACTTGTGTGATTTTTTCGTATTTTTTTCCTTTTATTCAAATCACTTGATTCTTTTTTTCTAATTTTGTTCCATATGTCTAGAAAATTCAGTAAAATTTTCAGCTCAAAATTCACAGTGACCAATTCCTAGTAATGTTTACAAGTTCGTATATTCAAGCTGCCAGCACCAGTGATTTCAACCTAGAAATCAAGAGTAGTGTTTGTATTGCTTAAGGCTTGGATGATTACAATTTGGTTTTGCTTATGCTCAAATGTCATGAATAACACAATTCAAGAGATCTTAAGACTTATTTTGATCCATAAATTCAACCACAACTCACACCACAACTCAATTTCTTCATATGCATCATATAGGAAACTTAGAAAACAAAACAAAGTTCAACAACAAGACTAATTCTAGGAATTGATTTAGAACATGTTATGAACTAAATAACATGCATGAATTAGACTCAAAATTCAAAAGATAGGCTAAGAATGACAAGAATACATGAAAAAATTTATCTAGAATTCAATCAACAAAATCAAAATTCAACATAAACTTAGAACTTAATGTGACAATTATTATGACTAAACATGACTCTAAGACAACATCGATTAAATGATTTACACTTAGATTTTTGTGTTTTTTTTTCTAATCAATATTTTGGAAGAAACTTTAGATCTAAAGGTTCAGCACAAGAAGATTATGAATGAAAAATGATAGAACCTAAAATCAACACAGAAACATGATTCAAGAATAGATCTATAAAATTTGAACCATAGAAATGCAAGAACAAGTGTAGATCTAAGATTTAATTGGTTTATTTTTTTGAATCTACTCTAAACAACACTAAACCACAATACAATAGAGGATATAAATGGATAATAAGATGAAGAAAAAGGAATTAAAGTGAATTGACCAAACAAAAAGATAGAGGAAGCAAAAGAACATCACCTAGACGAAGATGCTCTTGATACCACATGATGTAGCTCCATGTAGAGCTTGTAGGCCTTGGATCTTCTTCATCAACGGAGTCCTTTGCTTCTTGAATTCAATAGCAGTGGAATGGAGAAGGAAGAAAGATGATTGGAGACGCCACTTCAAGGAGAAGATGAGTCAAGAAGAAGCTCACCACCATAGGAAGCCATGGATAAGAGCTTGAAGGTATGAGAAGATGAGTGGAGGGAGAGGGAGAGAAGGAGCACGAAATTTTGTGCCTCAAATGAGGTCTGAACTTTGAAGTGTAAATCTCAAATGATCAAAGTTGAAAAAATGCACACACATGGCCTCTATTTTTAGCCTAAGTGTCACACAAAATTGGAGAGAAATTTGAATTTCTATTCAAATTTTACTTGAATTTGAAATTGAATTTGTGGAGCCAAATTTTGGAGCCAAAATTTCACTAAATATGATTAGTGAATTTTATCTATGGTTCAGCCCACTAATCCAAGATCAAGTCCAAGATTCTCCATTAAGTGTGCTTCGGTGTCATGAGGCATGTAAAGCATGAAGGGCATGCACAAAGTGTGACTATATGATGTAATAATGGGGTGTAGCAAGAAAATGCTCACCTCCCCCTCTAAAATTTAATTGGATTGGTTTTCTCCCAATTCAATTAAATTTATTTCCCAACACACACATCATTTATTCACTTAATGCATGTGAAATTACAAAACCACCCTTAATAAAAACTAGTCTAGGTGCCCTAAAATACAAGGGCTAAAAAATCATACATTTCTAGGGTACCCTACCTACATTATGGAGCCTTATATACAAGGCCCAAAAATAATGAAACCTTAATCTAATATGTACAAAGATAAGTGGGTTCATACTTAGCCCATGGGCCCAAAACTACCCTAAGGCTCATATCATATCCGATTATTTTGCATCTAACTTGATCATGCCCAGTGGTTTGGCCTTAATATCAACACTTGCTGGGAATTTGTTTTGGTCTATCAACATAATTGTTTGTAACCAGCGCATGTTTACTGATTTCAAATAGCTCAAATGTCATCTTTTTTTCTTATGAATTGGGACGTTTCCACTTGGGTTGGTTACAGTGCACACGATTTGCGTCATTTCTCCTTTTGGGTTAGGTTTTGATATGATTTGTTTCAAGGCCTTCTAAATTAACGTTGTTTTGATTGTTTCAATCTCTAGAGTTTTAAGTCAAAAAAATAAGATGCATATTGAATTTTGGTTTTGGTTTATATTATTAGTTCTAAAAATTTCTTATTGGCGAGCTACGACAATTGCACCTATCAAAGCAACTAAAAGGATTATTGAAATTAGTTCAAATGGAAGAAAAAAATATGTTGATAAATGAATTCCGCACATTGGGAATTAAATTTTTATTACTATGATTTAGGTAACTTAAATGTAAAGTGAAATATTGTATTTTACTAGATGAACATTAGTTGAATGGATGCATTGAAAATTGTTTTTGTTTCAACTTTCAAGAGGACTTATATTATAATTGGTGATAATTTTTCACTATAAATAGAGAAGAAAATTAGTGGAGAAATACAATACATGTAGAGAGAGTATGTGTGAGAAGAGAGATTGTGAAACAAAGTTAATTTGTTGAGAAAAAAGTGTTTTTACGTGAGTATTATCATTTCTTTTAACCGTTGAGTGAGATATTCAAATTTGTAGGGCGATATACTATTTGAAGTGAGTTACAATCTTATAATCATTTTCATGATAGTGAAAATATTTTTGAGACGATTCCGTGGACGTAAATAAGAGGTGTTGAATCATGTTAAATTCTTGTATTTATTATTATTTTTCCTATAATATAATCTTTGTGTATTCTCACTATCTTTTGTGGGTGTGAGTAATTTTATTTGTGAGAGTTGATTACTCAATATTAGAGTGTTGATTTTCCAACACAATCATTCTTTAATTTTGCTTTAATAGTGTTTAAGCGTTCTGCACCAGTTTTTGCATCATCCTTTTTTTTTCCTTTTCTTTTGGTCATGTTTCAGACTAAATTGTTTTAATACCTTGTTTAATGTTATTGATTAGCATTGCTTTGATTTGGTAATTGGCATCCTGACTTTGGTGTAGCAGGAACATCATTTTTGGGTTTAGGTAGATTTACCTTCAATGCCTTTGGATGGAAATACAAAATCATGACTTAATTATATTAAGAAATAATTCTTCATAATTACTTGTTTTATAAATTAATTTAACAAAATTGCTTTAAAGAATTGACTTAGATTTACACTTTTCTCAATTTTATATGTTAGTATGTATGAGTTGTGACAATTCAGAAATTTTAAATTTAATAAATATAAAATAATAATAACATCTTATTAATTTTCTTTTTTATCCAAAATAAGTAAATAAATAAAATAATGCTTTGTTATTGATTTTTATGTTAGGATGAGATAAATATTTTAAAAGTTAAAAATAATTTCTTTAATTAATTAAAGGTAATGGTCTTACGAATGTTATAGGGTGTTATTGTTTTTTTAACACGGAATGCACTTCCGAACTTAAATTTGATTACAAAAGATCATTTTCTTTTTAAAGAAAATCTGTAATTTTTCTCTAAATAAACTATAATAATGAGGACTATAGTTTTTCACTGTCCCGGCGCCATCCAGCTTGCGACACTCAGCTTTGTGCCAGTACATATGCACAGCTTTGCAGTAAGAATTACTTACTTCAGGTGAACTATAAAAACTTGAGAATGACGACCTAGATAAGAAGGGGAACCAAATTAAAATATTAGAATTCTAATGACAAAGAAAATGAAGAATTAAAAACGAAAAATTCAGAAGCTAAATTACTAACAAGTAGTTAGAAAGTTAGGTGAAAACTGATGTAGTTGAAACTTGAAAGACTATGTTTGAATACGCATTTCATATGACACAGAGAGATATACGTATGATTTAAACATGATTTGGTTGCTGCGTATGGTGAGTTCTATGGCAAATTAACGAATATAAAAATATTAGAAGAGATTTGGTGATGGCTAGACGTTTACTCCTCAAGGAGGTCTTGGTCCTAGAAGGTTGTTCTTCTATGTGATCGAATGGTGGCAACTGCCTCGAGCACCCATCATTTTTTCTGGGACACCCAGCAGTTCTCATAAATGCCAAAAATATTCTTATACAGCAGCATTCATTTTTTATTTCTGCAGTGTCTTTTTTTTTCGTGAAATCTCACCCCCTTAGTGTAAATTGCTTTTGTTAGGGTCATTTTCGAAGCATGTTTGATTTCTGGTGGTGTACGTGTGTTGTTAAAGAGTATATGGTGAAATTGAGTCGTTATTCGTCGCCGGAGAAAACGAGGTATGTGAAAAAAATTTAGAAACATATGAATTGGCAATCCGTATGACCCATACGGATTACCAATCCGTAGGGTTTGATTTTTTTTAAATTGTTATTAAAATTTTGTGAATTATATATTTAATTTGTTTTATAGTGTAATTTTTTTAATAGTTTTAACAATTTTAGAAATTTTGATTTGGTGATGTTATTTTTTAGTGGTATAAAAATTTTATTTAGTAATTAGATTGGTAAAAATAATATTAGATTGCTTAAATAATATTCGATTGGTAAAAGCAATATTATATTGCAAAAACAATTTTGTGAATACATTTAACTGAATTATGTATTTACATGTTTAACTGAATTATGTACTGTAATGTTTATTATAATGATTAATAATTAAACAAATTTGGTATTTTATTGAATGATGTATTTATTAGATTTATATGATATTTTAATGAATATATGTAGTAAAAATATAGTATGTGGTTATATGATGTACAATACATGTTTATTTTATTTTTGTATAGAGCTATATGTATAATTTTTTGAAGTTGTATTTTTTGTCATTGAATTTGTTAAATGTTTTATTAAGATGGACGAAGAACAGTGGATGTATGATAATATCATGTTTGAAAAAGTTTATATGAATGTTGAAAATGAGGAAGATGCTGGCATGAAAATAGAACACGTTGATTGCTCTGATGCCTTTAATACTTCTCGGGTATTTGTCTAATTTGTTGTTGGTACAGTAATTATATTACATAGATGTTTATTGATGTTAGACCTTTTTTGAATTGTGTTATAGTTGTTTGTTAGCCGTGATGAAGTTTCACATTGGGCTTGATCGGTGGCTCATGGCATTGGATTTGTTGTCGTGATAATGAGGTCAGACACCAATACTGGTGTTCGAGGAAGGGCCTCATTTCTGTTGATAGCTTGTGAAAGGAGTAGTGAGTATAGGCCTAAGAAGAATGATTTGGTAAGAACATGCACTAACAGTAGAAAATATGGATGCCCGTTTAAGTTGCGTGCCAAGCCAGTTTTAGGAGGAGAAGAATGGATGGTGAAGTTAATTTGTGGGGTTTACAATCACGAAATGGTAAAGTCATTAGTTGGACATCCATATGCAGGTCGACAAACAAAGGATGAGAAGATTGTTGTTGCTAATATGATGAAGTCCATGGTGAAGCCAAGAAATATTTTCTTGATGTTGAAGGAGCACAATGTCAACAGTTATATAGCAATCAAACAAATTTACAATGCCAGACATGCTTATCGTTCTTCCATAAGAGAGAGTAACACCAAAATACAATAACTCATGATGTTTCTTGATCAAGATCAATATATTCATTGGCATAGGGTGAAGGATGATAATGTTGTACGTGACTCGTTCTGGAGTCATCCTGATGCAGTAAAATTAACAAATTCTTGTAATTTGATTTTCTTGATTGACAGTACCTACAAAACAAATAGGTACACATTGTCATTGCTTGATATTGTTGGTGTTACACCAACAAGAATGACATTCTCCGCTACTTTTTCTTACTTGGAAGGAGAACGTCTTAATAATGTTGTTTGGACTTTATAGCGGTTTCAGAGTCTTTTCATGAGAGTTGATGCACTCCCCTGGGTTATTGTCATCGATAAAGATTTGTCTTTGATGGATGCAGTGAAAACTGTATTCCCAGATGCTATGAACTTGTTGTGTCAGTTCCACATTGACAAGAATGTGAAGGCAAAGTGCAAAACCCTAGTTGCTCAAAAGAATGCATGGGATTATGTGATGGAGGCTTGGGGGAGTTTGGTCGACTGTCCATGTGAGAGTTCTTTTGATGAGTACCTTAAAAAATTTGAAATGGCTTGCTCTCTGTGGCCTATGTTTGTGGACTATGTGTGTCAAACATGGGTGATTATGCACAAAGAAAAATTTGTGAAAGCATGGACCAACAAAGTGATGCATCTAGGAAACATAACCACTAACAGGCATGAATATTGTTTTTTGTTTGTGTTGATTTGTTTAACTGCTGACTTAAATGAAAATGTTGCAGTTGTTTATACATTGTTGTATATTTCATTTGTAGGGTTGAGAGTGCTCATTGGTCATTAAAGAGACTCTTACAAAACTCCCTTGGTGACATTTGCAGTGTTTAGGAAGCAATGAACAACATGATGACACTTCAACACACCCAGATTAAAGCATCTTTTGAGACAAGCACGCACATGGTTGGGCATGTGTTTAAAGTGACCTTGTACAAAAAAGTACTTGGAATGGTATCAAGGTACGCTTTAAATGAAATTGTTGCTAAGTATAAGCGTGTACCTTATGCAGGCAAAAACCCTTCACATTATGTTGTTGGCTCCATACCACTAGAGACAATCCACATTTTTTGGTGGAAACTTATTTTTTCAAATCAAGGGTTATGTGAGACAGAGGTGACCATAACTGAGGAGATGGAAACCATATCGAAATGATTTGAGTAGCTCGATGTTTGTGGCAAAGTACATTTGAAGACAAAGCTGTGAGAAATTGTTTATCCTGATCTGAACTCTATGTGTCCTCCTCCAGAAAAGGTGAAGACCAAGGGTGCTCCAAAAAAATCATTGACCAAACAACAAAAGTCAACAACGTGATCCGTCTTATTGGGAGTATGTTGATGCATTACACTCTGTGCAAAATAGTAATTCTTCAGTGAAACATAGTGCATCATCATCTGAGCAACCAATATAGAGACGAAATATTCCAATGTTGGATCAATTTCATCTGTGCATCCAGGATTCTATTGAAAACATTATTAATGTCAAAACGGATGGTAACTGTGGTTATCGGGCAATAGCTATCTTATTGGGTATGGGTGAAGAATCATGGTCATTGGTGTGCAACCATCTGCATAAAGAACTGACAAGCTGGTTGGAAGAGTATATCAACCTGCTTGGTGGCATTGAGAGATTTAAGGAATTAAAGCATTCTCTACTTGTTGACGAATTATCTATGGTACGTAAGTTTATTGTTATGTTAGTTTTTCTTAAAATAACATTTATGTAACCGCTATTTGTTGTTTGTTACATTTAGGTTACCATGGACAAGTGGATGAATATTACGGATATGAGATATGTCATTGCTTCACGATACAACGTGCTAGTTGTTTCTCTTTCATGATAACAAAGCATGACATTTTTTCCTCTTAGAAGCTAACCGCCACCAATTATTCTATGCATCGTGTAATATGCATTGGTCATGTGTATGGAAATCATTTTGTACATGTAATTGCATAATTATGATGTTAGTATAAGTGCTCACAATGTAGTTGGTTATCTTACATTGAATCTGTTTGTCGTTATGTAACAGGTTTCTTTACGAGACCATTGTCCATTACCACCATTGGCGTCATTTTGGAATACACATTATCATTATCAGGCAAAGCAGTGGCCCACCCCGTACATAGGTAGAATGCAACGTTACACAAATTTGTTTAGGCTAAAAACTGAATTTGTTGATTTAGGTGAAGAATGAACATAAAATATGTTATTTCCACTTACGTTTGTGTAAATAATTATTTTGTTGGCATTTCTATAAATAATAATTTATTTTCAGTCATTATTTTTAAAAGTTAGGAAATAATTAAGTACTTTGAAAATAACAAAGATACGGTTTCATTAGCTAATGGACACAAATTTAAACATTACATTAACTTCAACATAGTTGAAACATACAAAAGATGCATCAAAAACTACAATTAACTACTACTAATTTTGCATTGAATCATGTTGCGACCGAGACATGTCGTCTTCCATTTGGATTACCGGTTTACTAAAAACAACTAATATTTTTATTGGGCCAAATTGTTTCCAGTTGTTAGACTATACTAAAACCTTCAACACGTCATCATCAGTTTTCAGCTAAATAATTTAATAACTTTTTTTGAATACTCAGAATGACCTGGTTGTTGAAAAAACAATCACCTTACTGTTTGTGATTCATGGATACCATAAGGGGGAATCTTTTGAGGTGCAGCTTGCTTGATCACATCCTTTAGTCCATTGATGGTACATTCCGAAGGAATGTCAAATCTTTTTGAATTTTTTTCCTATGAATGAGTAACCCACAAAGTCGTGTTGGCGTGACATGTTCCACCTCCCGTTGTAATATAGCAGGACATCATGAGTAGGGGTCATAGTGGTTTAAAGTAAGTTTAATATACCATCCGGTGTTTTACCAATGGTACATAATAACTTAATTGGGCCAACACACGAGTATTGATCATTACACATTAACATTGTGTTAACATCATCATCATTTTTCAATTGTAAATATTGAAAGCAAATTGGTTACTTGCATATGTGAATGACTGCCGGTAGTAAATTTCATCCAAATATTGATTGTCGGTTAGTTGAAGGGTATTGTGCATTCTGCTTTTTAGCGTTAGAAAACCACAATCGTTTGGTACTCGAATGGGTATCAGAGTGGAACTTTGGAAATAAACACCAGATTCTTTGTGAATAATCGATCCATTGAGAAAAATAAAAGCTAATATGGAGTTGACAATGGTCTGACTGCTTGTTTCTCCAAAAAATGCTATAGTTTCTTGTAAAATTTGGTTTCTAATGTTGGATTGGTCGAGAATGTGATTTTTGAGAGTGTTGGTGTGGTATATATAGATGTTGTTCACTAAGACTGCTTGTATTTTTTAAAAAAAAAAATACATGTGTGCCACTTTCTATGTGTTGTCAAGTGCAACAATGTTGTGTCATGCTTTAATTTTGCATCAGACATGCATTATTACTATTAGAACTAAAACAACTAAGTAGTCATTTCTATGTCAGTACGTATGTGTAGTATTCATTTTTTTAAAACATAAGCATGCAATTCATAGTGTGTTGTCAACTTTGATAACGATTTATGATGTTTCAATGTAACAAAAAACATACATTCATAATTTGTTATGGACGAATTAATTTAATCCTCAAATCAATATTAACGGCTAATTAACGATAAACGGATGACAAAATTTGTATTGCATAATAAAAAATGTGTTCATAAGTAAGGCACCAAAATTATAAACCTACCAAATGTTACTATCCATACATAAATGTATGAAATAAATAAATTATCCAAAAAATAACAAATGACATGTATAAGGCAAATAAAAAAAATAACTTCAATGATCGTGCGTACGCTGTCTACGCCTTGATCTGTGACATACAACTGGTTGGTGAATGAATCTTCTTGCGATGCCCTCACATTCTTCAGCAACAATATAGGCTTTTGTTCCTTCGATCAGGATCCTCAGGTTCAATAGCCTCTCCAACTTATCGGCAATTTCTACAAAAGCATCCTAGCAAGTGAAAAAAAAAACTAACATAACAATTGTTAGTAATAAAATAGAAAAGAAAACAACAAACACAAAATACCATAAAAAAAATATTACTAATGCATGTCTAAGATGATGCATATCAGTGTCTTCCTCATTAGGTGTCGTTGTCTCCACCGATTGCTGATGCACATCTAGTTCAACAAATGTGTCATATTGCTGAACAGGTGGAACTCTAGGAGGATTCCCTGGTTATGCCGGACTCATGAATGGATGCGAAATCATGTAGAACCAATCCATGTAATCTGGCGAACACTAGCCAGGTACTACACAGATTTGTCCTACATATGCAATGTAGTCACTAAACTGCATCCATCTATCATCCATTTCTTTAATAGAAATTGAAGGCACAGTAGGATGTGGCGGAATAGTCTGGATGTATCCAAACTATCATACAACCCTCTCCAGGTGGTGAATGACCGTCAAGAGACCCCACCTGAGATGACCAGAAAACAATATGATGACCTCAAATTCTCTAAATGAACGATGATCACCATATGGAATCCAGCATACTACGTTAGGGATTAGTCTGTCCAGACGTCTATGATACGTCGACACGAGCAGTGCCTTGCAAGAGGTCCATCGACATGCACACGGTCTTATCTCATCATAATCCTTGGCAACTAGGGCGGAACCAACGGACAGAAAATGCTCATAGATCCAACACTAAATATATTTTGCAAACATATTCATTAAATTACGCGACAACATACAATAATCAACGGTAATAAAAAAATGTTCTAGTACCATTTGAACTAACTTGTAACAGAGTGATGTATCTTGCAAGCTTCCTCGTTGTGCTCTTTGACACCTCATTTAAATTATCATACATGTGCACAAGTGCAACAACGCCCCAAGCATAAGTCCCACTCTGAGTCAAGTCATGCAGTGCATCCAAGAATACCACATGCACATGTGTGACACTCGTGTTAGCAAAGAGTGTGCATCCAAGCAGATGCAACAAATACGCTCGCGCTGCTACAATCCAGTGACATGCGTCAATTTTCATTTGATACACGTCTCGCAGTCACGATAGTCGAACATAAGAGTCATGACATTGAATCGTCTCCGCTCTCGCCTCTGCACCGCTGACCTCGAACATTTCGACAACATCGTCGACGTGAAGTTGCAAGAAGCTGTGGAATGATCCTACGATAGGCAAATGTAGCAACGATGCTATATCATCCAAGGTGATAGTCACCTCTCCGATGGAAAAATGGAAACTACTAGTTTCCTTATGCCATCGTTCCACAAAAGCAGATATTAGTCCTCGATCGCTCGTATCTAGGGAACATGCAATCAAAGGACTCAATTTGCTAGCAGCCACAAGGCCTTCAATCTCTGGAGTCGGTCTCTTGAACTTAGCCATCTTCCTTCCATGGGAAGATAGCTTCAGCTCAGGATGTTCCTACAAATAATAATATCGATCATATAAAAAAATTATTAAGTTGTAAATTACATGTTTTTTGTTTTTTAAAAAATACATACCTCTCCATTCCAGATTCTCAGAGCAATGTGATTTTCATAATCTCTCAGAACTTATGTGTCATGAGGTCAGCCTGGAAAATCCTCGACATCAATAGGAGGATCCTCAATAGGTGCTTCTTGCTGCTTTTTTTTTCAATTCCTTCGCGGCCGCAGGAGGATCCTCAACAACACGCTTCTGCTGTCGCTGCCTACGGGCAGATGCAATAGGCCTTCACCGTTGGGGACATTATTATCATCATCACTCGCTTGTCTCCTCCCCGGGGCTTTTCCTATTGCTCGGCCTAAAGCACAACCAAGACCTCTAGTTCTAACCATTATCTGTACGCACAATTTTGTTTTAAACTAACAAATTTAAAATCTTTTAAATTTTTGTTTAAATCATTTTTTAAAACAAACAATTTTAATAAATTTTCAATTTTAGTTTCAACAATTCTTTTAAACTAACTAAAAAATTTATTGACTTTTAAATATTTGTTTCAACATTTTTTAAAACGCTTGAATATCCCATCAAAATTGATTTTTTATGTAGATTTTTATATTAAACACGTGAAGGGCATTTTTGTTTCAATAAATTTTTGTAACTAACCAATTTAAATTATTTTTAATTATGACTTCAATATTATCATATTTAAAATTTAATATCTTTTAAATATTTGATTCAATTTTTTTAAAAGTTAAAAAATATATAATATTACAATATTTAAAATTTATTTTTTTGCCAATCTAATCTAATCTAAAATCTAATCCAATCTTAGTAATAACTAGCATATTTTGTTTTCATTTTTCATCATTATATTAAACTATCAATGTTATCATATTTTAAATTTAAAATTTAAGATTTGGGTTTCATGAATATTAAAAATTTTAAATCAATTTTCATTTCAATCAATTTTATTCAAACAAATTTATTGTGCAATTCAATTTTTTTAACAAGTTAAAATTATTTAAATTTTTTGTTTCAATAAATTATGTAACTAAAAAATTGAATATCTTTTAAATATTTGTTTCAATTTTTTTAAAAGATAAATAAATATAATATTACAATATTTAGAAAAAAAAATTGGCTAATCTAATGTTTGTCTTAGCAATGTAATCTAATCTTTGGTTTATCATTCTAATCTACTCTAAAATCTAATCTAATCTTAGTAACAACTACTTGATTTTTTTTTTCCATAGTAATCTAATCTAATGTTAGTAATCTAAAATCTAATATAATGTTAGTAATCTAAATTCAATACTTAACAAGTAAATCAGGAAAAATTATAAAATTACACTACAAAACAATTTAAAAAATAATTTACAAATAAATATTTAGAATTTATAAAAAATCTACACAAAAATTTCAAAATAATATTCTATAAATCAAAAACAAAAAAAAATGGAAAAAAATTAAAAAAAAATAACCCATACGGATCAATCTGTATGGGCCATACGGATGATCCGTATGGGTTATTTTTTCCCAAAAAATGCCATTTTTCGGCATTGCTTCATACAAATAGCAACAAACAACATCAAACCAAAGAGAATGAAACAATACAATCATTCAACAACATCAACATAGGAAACAATAAATCATTAAAAAAATCAACAACGACGAATTCAGAGGGAACGAATAACCACTTACCTCGAAGAAGATGACCCAACGAAGAAAAAGAAGAACCACAACTAGGAAGAACCGAAAACCAACAATAGCAACAACCGCAACGAGGAAGAACCTGACGTGCGTGAGGAAGCAATTTGCATGAAGGAGAACGAAGAAGCAGAAGGAGAATGAAGGAGAGCATGAAGAGGAGGAAGAAGCACAACATGAAGGAAGAAGCACAGGCGGCGGAAGAAAGGCAATCGTACAGACATGCACTGTAACGGTGTTTATATTAATAGGGTGAAGGACATTTTAGCCCTTTCACCTAGGGTGTTGGATGTTCCAACAAAAATGTTGGGTGCCCAAAGTAACACCCTCGAATGGTGGGTGCATCTCACGACATCCTCGAACCATACTACTTGGGCTATAAGACTAAAATAAGAGCTGCTTTTTACACCTTCTTTTGCACTTCACCCATTATTTTTTTCAGTTTTCAAAATACATTAAATACCTTCATCCTTCTCCTTCCCTCTTTACTTCTTTTTAGTAGGGGTGTCTATAATCCGGTCTAGCCCCAAGGGACTCTTGAGGGTTCGAGTATGAGAAATTAGACATGATAAATTTTGAGAACAAGTTTGGATTATACTTTGGATTGTCTCAGTTCATTCTAACATTATATATTATTCTAAAAGTACATTATTTTAAATAATTATAAATTAATACTACTACATCTCTTGAATTAATTAAAATATTAACATTGATATCATTTATTCCTTTTTTATGGTTTCGTAGTGATTGAAGTACAATGTTAAGGGTTTATAATAACTCACATCTATTCAACTAATTGAGTTAGACTTTTTTAACAATATCATTTATCTTAAAATATATCTTAATCTAGTTGTGTTTTTTTAATTTTGTATTTTATCTATATATTATTTCTGATTCTATTTATAAGAAATAAATTCTAGTATATTTTACACTACAACCTATTTCTTATAAATAAAAAGAGACTGTATAATGTTAAGATTAATATATTGAGTCAACATCTGTCAAAAATAAATTGTGTCAACAAATTTGGTTGACTCAATTTTGTCTCAAATATTATGGGTCTTGATTGGGTCCCGAAGGAATATAGGTTAATATATTAGATTAAAAATGACCCCAACAAAATTTTGGGACAAGAAGGAATATAGGTTAATATATTTCAACTCGTCCCACAAACACCTAACACCTCGTTGCATTTTCTGTAAACATTTTCTTTTTCATCTCTTTTTTGCCTCCCTCACACTCCTTTTTTTTTTTTATCGGCATTTCCTTTGCCAGTTTCATATCTACTGTCGCTTTTCTTTTCAGGTCAAAGACATCCTCAAAATTTGATTTACAAAATTAGTTTCTAGAAGCCATTTCTCAAGTTTTGTTAGTGACATTCTATAAAGTAGTTTCTGGAATGCATTATTTTTCATTCCAAAAATTAGTTTTTCTCCATCTCTTTTCCTATCACATAATCTATTATATCAATTTTTTTATTTCTTTTCTCCCTATCTCCCTCAAGATGTATATTAGTTTGGGGTGTTAAAAGAGTTTTTTCCTATATCTTTTTGCATGCCACCTAGTTGTTGATAGTTTATGTTTCAGTGTTGGTTACTTATGAATTCATGAATTAATATTTTAACAGTAATGCATACAATGAAATATATGGAGGGGTTCTATTACACCTTAATTTATTTTTTTCCTAAGCAACATAAAACAGTTCGTTATCGTAACTACAATGCTACAACGAACTGATGATGAACCGATATCCTGATAGTGAAAGTTAAGAATGAGCATTGGAGATGCTCTTTGTTGTGTAGTTTCCTAGTTAGAATATTCGAAAGTAGAATAATGACATTTCTCTATCAATCTATATTTTATTATCCAGTTAGTTAGTTTCGTTTATCTTTTTATATACATAAAGCTCTCTTGTACTATATACCACATTTTTATTTGTGCATGAAAGATCCAGGAAATAAGTGTTGCGTGATAATAGCATTTTAAGCAATAGAATTATTATGGCTGAAAATAAGCTCTATGACTATATACTTTCCCCTACTCCCATAAGGGTCACTTTCCTTCCTGGACTATCCAGCTCTTCAAAGTTCAAATCACTCTTTTCTTTTTGTCTAGACACTGTACAATACGCAACTAAACAAATTATGATAAGCGAATACGGAATCCAATTTTTCCTAGTATAAGAACAAATAGAAATTTTCAATCTCAATTTTTTTCTTTCTTTTTAGAACAGCATACATTGTTCATTGCCAAACTTTCCGTTTTCTTCTTCTAGAGATACGAGGAAATTAGTACTAGTGCCAGCTTGCATTTTTTTCTTCTTCACGTTTGATGTAAAGAAAAGTATTATTAAGATGTCTTTTTTTTGTCAGCCAAGAAAAATATATATTAACAAGGATACAAGGGATATCCTAAACCCATGTACAAGCAAAAAACATAAAATATAGTAGTATATTTTATACTTATTTCAAATATATTTATTATTATTAACATAACATTTAATAAGAAAAATTAATAATGAATAAGTCTCATTGATAAATTTACGTCATGTCATGAACTATAATAAGTTTTAATTAATAATATATATTTAAAAAGAACATAGCATAATATTCTCAACATATTTCTCTTGACGTAATAATATTCCATGATAACTCCAAGTTCTTTTACGTGAGGATATGTTTTTTTTTATTGTCGCGGAGAACATATTAGCATCATTGAATTTTCGTGGCTCTATTGTAGCGATCTCTCTCCAAGATTCTTTGGAAATTCTAATTTATACTTTCCATGTGACAAAAATTAGATGTGGAAAATAAAAGTTAAATTGACTTGATGACGACGGGATTTAAACCCTTTGGATGTACAACATTAAACAAGTAAGATTTCTGCGTTTACAAAATTATTTGGAAATTTGAAGGACGACCCACGTGTTTGGGTTCATTACGGTACCACATATTCTTGAAGAATTAATGATGAAGGAACACTGTGGTGAAGGAAGAAGAGTGCATGAGGCAAACCTGAAAAGTGATTACTAATGAAGACTTGACTATTTCATGGACTTGACTATTCAAATATATTATGTTCGTGTCTTTCCTACTATAAAAGTTAACTTTCATCAAATAGTTTTCTATATTCTTTATGCTCTCACTAGTTTTTTCATTTAAAAATGAATTTTCAGCATTTTAATTTTTATTTATTAAATTTCTTACAAGTATATTGTAAAGTTTATCAATTTAATATCTCTCAAAAAAAAGTTTATTAGTTTCATAGTAAAAATAATTATTTAAAAATGGAATAAAAACAAGAAGAGAAAAAATTACATACAAATATTTCAGTAATTATATTTAGACAAAATTTAGGGAAGATATTTTATGTTTTTCCCCATCAAATTTTAAATTAAATAAAAATATGTAAATATTTTTTCAATAATTCATAACCTCCATTAAGTATAAAATTTTTTTTCTCTATATTTAAAATTTTGTTCAAAAAATTAACAACACTATTTAATGTTATCAAAATTGAACAAATCATCAATCCAGTCGAAACAGTTGGTCAATTGGTCACGGATTAAACAATATGAATTGACAAATTATTAAATATATAATTTTATATTGGTGATATAGTATAATATTTATTTTTGCCATTCATATTACATCTAGGTACATTGGTGCAATGATAATAAGCAATGTTATAAACATATGAGGGACTTGGGTTCTTTCTTGGTTGGAGCATATTTTTCACTTTTTACTCACTTTTTGAAAATTTGATGTGCATGTCTGATTGTCTACTCTAGCAACATGCAATGCGCCGGACAAACATAGATCAACATCACACTAGTGTGTCTTTAGGTCCATACAAGATTATGAAGGCTTAAGCTAAAATTAACCTATGCAGAAGTTATTTCATAAAAGTTCATTGATATTTTTTTTTTTTAAAAGATGACTTTTAACTAATGCATTATAAAGAAACTCATTTCTTTTTTTTTTTTCTTTCTAATTTTTCTCTCCTTGAAGTACTTTTGGATAAGTTTATCCAAATAGACCCATAGCTAAGTTAATATAGGTCACCAATTTACGTTTTATTTTTAACTTTTTGAATTTCAAAATTGTTATTCAAGAGACTGAAAACTCTCTAATAAGATATAACTTTGTCATATATTTTAAAGATCATGAACCTATAGGGTTAAGTTTAGTGGAAAGGACTAGTCCTTCACAATGTTATGAATCATGATTTGAATCTCCTCTAGGAAAAGTGCTCACATTTAGTGTTCAACTCTTGAATAAGATAGCTTTCAAAAGAGGATATTTGTGGGTAATTAAAAAAATAAAATATATTTGTGATTCCTAATAAAAACTAAAAATTTTTGTTTGTTTTTAATTAAATTTTTTCTTTGTTTTTGCTTCCCAATAAAACAAAAATTTATTTTTGGTTCGTCACACTCTTTTTAGTCCCTGATAAAATTAACAAATTTAATGTTTGCTCCTTGATAAAAACAAATTCATTTGTTATTATTCCATTTGAAAAAGGATAATAACAAATAAAAAAATTATTAGGGAACAAATACCAAATTCGCTAATTTATTAGGGATTAAAAAAAGTATGACGGACCAAAAACAAGATTGTTGTCATATTAAGGATTCAATGCAAAGAAAATATTTATCGGAGAGAAAATAAAAAATTTAGGTATTTATTATGGATTCAAAACATATTTTAGCCAAAAAAAAAAATAACAAGAAACTTCACACAAAGTTTAGACATTAAAGGAGAATAAAAATTTACAACCAACAAATAAAAAAAGATTAAACTATCCACATGGTATTTATAATTGAAGCATTTTTTATGTTTTTGTCTCTATACATAATAATTATATGCTTTAGTCCTTATACATACACTTATAACTATATTTATATGCCTCCCATCAAATCCCTTTTGACTTTGTCTAAGAACAAGGTGATATGGCTTCTCCATTTCTTTGGGGAAGTAACCCTAGATTAGGTCTTCTTCAATATGTGATAGAACTTGGTGGTGGTTGTTTGCATGTATAGAAGGTGCAATAGATCAACATTACCATGAGTCATTTTTTTCCATTAGATGATGAAAGAAGTTCAAGGATCATCAATAAGAGGTTAGATAGAGTGACTCATTGCACAAGTGAAGGAAAGGTAAGGCTATATACATTAAGGACACAGAAAATTGGGGCACACATTTTTTAGGTGTTCTAAATATAGGGTATTACAATTTCAATTTGAGGTGTATTTTAAATTTGGTTATTGATTTGCAATTGAATTGTTGATACAAAAGGCATGGAATTTTAGGAGTTTCTAATGGATGGATGAGACAACATAGGGAGAAACCTCTTGAAGAATAACGAAAACTTATTATGGATTTGAATAAAAAGGTTAGGGTTTATAAGTTATTATTGTTTGTGGGATATGTTCTTGTTTATAGTGTTAGCTTCTCTTCATCATGTTATTTTATATTATATTTGTTAGGTAGAAATTGATGTTAAGGAAACATATGATGAATAAATGAATATTGAATGGTGTTTAGAAATTGTATTCTAGTCAATGTATTTTGGTTTTAATTTCTAAGCATATATTTTGGTGATGCAGTTATTTGTATTCAAGATTGTTGTTCAGATTTCTGTGTGTGACTAATTTAAATTCCACCATTTGTGTTGTTATGACAATGAATGGTAGATTATTGCATTGGAATATATTTGTGTCATCGATATAATTGTTAACTAATAACATTTATTTGATTAATCAAAAGAAAACATAGTACTAAATATACATAGTTCCATAATAATGAATTAACACAATGATTCATAAGCACAATATTGTCCACTAGGGCAACTAGCCACCAAAAGAAAAATATTACATTAAAAAAAAGCATGGCTACCATTTCAAAAGAATCCTAGGGATTATAACATCATTTCTTAGTCTTTTAAGCTTCATTCTAGGTGATTGCAACATTTCGCAATAATTATGAAATGATGACTAGGTTTCCTTACAATTGATGTTGGCTTTCTTGATCTACAATTTAGGCCTCAAGTTAGCTTTTTACTTAGATGATGCTTAAGATTGAGATTCATGTGCACTCTTTGCCTTATATAGATTATTGCTCTATGAAACACTTAGTGTCTAAGATGCTCTATTAGTTTGTGCAAGTAATGGTTGAGGCAATTGTACACTAGTAGGGGGTTAACAACAAGTGATGTGGTTGACTTTTTTTCCTTTTTATTGATGTGATTGCCTTATTGTTCTTGGCTGATCTGTGAGCTTTGACTTTTCTTTGGAGGTAGAAACATCTAGTTTAGACAATGTCATATTTTGACATACCTTCTTGTTGTGTCTATATATACCATACTTGTTGTATATAATAAAGGGGTTCGTCCTCTTCCATTTGTTCAGTTTGAGGACTTTATTCTTCTTCTTCTTCTTAGCTTATTTGGTTTATTAATTGGAATTTTGACTTATGAGAACATTATAATAGAAAGTTTAGTTTGTTGTCACATATCCTCACCATTAAGTGAGCTAATGATTGTTGCATATAATTTGATATATGTTTTTAAATGATAATATCTAAAGGTTATAATCTACTTTATAGAATATTATTATTGCCATAACATGCAAAAAAAAACAAAATCAATGGAAGTTTATCATTTTGCACATGCACAAGATATTAATAATATGAATCAGTAGAAGATTACAAATCACAAAAAGTATTCATCATTATTCATATCCATACATATACTAGTCTATTTGTTAGTACATTATCAAGCACATTCGTGAGAAAATTATGCCTAAATTAGGATCAATGTGCTAATTAAGAACATTAGTAATCACATTAAGCAAATTATTACTAGACTATAGACACATTTAAAATTATAATATTGGTATTAAATAAGTCATAGTGGTTAACTTGGTTAGACATTAGATCAATAAAATTAGTCTCATTTCATGAGTAAAGTTAGGCATATTTCATATAAATTTATATTAGTATATATTTGATTAGCATCACTTATATGACTACAAACAAATTAGACACATATTAGAGTGACTTAGATCAATACATGCTTATATGCAAATTAGGCATATTTCATATCACCAACTCTTACTTTTGATACTTGTTTCTATTGGTATATTTCACAATTATGAATATATCATATAATTGATGCATGCTTACAACCATGTTTGCATCAATACAATTGGAGCATATTAGATTAGGCACTTACTTAAATCAAATTGTGTACAACTTAGGTACATGCAAGTATCATATTTGGTACATGATTAGGAATATGCCTAAATTAGATTAGGTACATGCTTAAATTAGATTGGCTAAAACTTATATTAGTATGTGTAGATTAAGTACAATAGGCACATGCTTATAATATTACTTAAAATCATAGTTGTAGAAGCAAAGCTTCCAAGATTATTTTGATGATGCCAAAGATTATTAAAGATTCATTCAAACAAGATTAAAGAATCAAGAAGATTCAAGAGAAGACTCAAGATGTGCAAGAACCTCAAGAAAAGCATCGAGGTAAGTTAAAAAGAATTTTTCAAAGAAAAGATTGAATAGCACAAAATTGTCCAAGAGAATTTTTCAAAAAATATCTTTTACCAGAGTTTTTACTCTCTCGTAATCGATTACCATAAGGTAGTAATCGATTACTAGAAGCCCAAAACATTTTATAACTGATTTGCAAAGTAGTAATCGATTACCATGGGCATGTAATCGATTACCATTGTCTTGTAACATTCAAAAATATTTTCAAAATAGTGTAATCGATTACATAATATTTATAATTGATTACATGATATTTATAATCGATTACCAGTGGTTTTTGAATGTTGGATTTCAAACCTCAACATGAAGAATCACAACATTTGATAAAATAAACTGTGTAATCGATTACACCATTATGGTAATTTATTACCAGTGACTGGTTTTGAAAAATTGCCAAGAGTCACAACTTTTAAAGTGACTGGTTTTTGCCAAGAGTCACAATTTTTTAAAGTGACTGGTTTTGAAGAAATTGTCAAAAGTCACAACTTTTAACATGGTTTCTTCAAGAGCCATCAAATGGCTATAAATATATGACCATGACACGAATTTCAAGACAATCATTATTAACATTTGTCTAAAAGTTTTTGTTCAACACTTGCTTTGTCAAGAAAAGTTCATTGGGCAAAAACTTGTGTTATTCTATTTTTATTCCTCTCCTCTATTCTTACAAAAAGATTTTTAAGAGACCTACTTTTGGTGACTGTTTTCAAGAGAAGGTCTTCTTGGTTACAAACACTGGACACAAGGGACCAACATTCCTTGGGTTCATTGCAAGAAGCATGATTTGCTTCTTGGTTGATCACTGGACACAAAAAACCAGTGTCTTTTGGGTTCATTGCAAGAAGTGGGTATAACTTCTTGGTTGTTATCACTGGACACAAGGGACCAACGTTCCTTGGGGTTCATTGCAAGAAGTGGGAATAACTTCTTGGTTGTAATCACTAAACACAAAGGAGGGAAGTCCTTTGTGGTTCATTGCTTGTAAAGGATAGTGGAAATCTCAAGCGGGTTGCTTGGGGACTGGACATAGGCATGAGTTATGGCCGAACCAGTATAAATCTGGTTTTGCATTCTCTCTTCCCTTAATCTCTTTTACTTTCTGTTGCATTTATATTTCTTTAAGCTTACTTCTCTTTATTTGTTATTCGAGTAACTTACAATTAAAGAAATAATTAAATCTAGGAAATATCTAAGAAAGGGAAATTTTCAATTAGGAATAGTCAACGAAATCTTAATTCAACCCCTCTTCTTAAAATTTATGAGGCCACTTGTTCAACAATAATTACATCTATGTGTATATAAGTCAAGTAGAATAGGTGCATATCAAAAGTTTTCACATATCAAATTAGTCAAGATGAATCATACCAAATTTTGACATGAGATTGACACATTAAACTTGATAACAAGTATTCTTTTCTTTTAACATATTCAAGATTTTAAAAACAATCCATAATGACAAAATCTTCCCATTCTTATTAGGCAAGCTTTTATAAAAATCTATTTAATTAAAAAGATCATATTAAAAACATTCAAAATACTTGATAGAATGACCTATGTAAATAAATATAAATAATATTTTTTATAATTATTATTATATTTTTAATAAGCTATTAAAATTTTATATTTATTTTTTAAAATAATTAATTTATAAATAATAAACCCCACTTTTTAAGACGTTTCTTTAAAAATCTGTTTTATTAAATGGACTTTCTAAAATGATTCCTCACAAAATCATTCTAGAATCCTCTAATTTTTTTAATTTTCTTAAAAAAGATATTCTAAGACGGTTTTTTGGAAAACAATCTTTGAATCCTCAAACTTTTTTTAAAAAAAACAAGACATTCTAAACAGTTCTTCAGAGAACCGTCTTAGAAGGTCTACTTTCTAAGACGGTTTTTCCCATTAATCGTTTTAGAGGCATCCATTATTTTTTCAGAAAAAAATTTCTAAAATGGTTCTTAACAAAACCGTCTTAAAAATTGTACCTTCTAAGATGGTTTAAGAACCGTCATGAAAAGTCTTGACTTTCCACGAAAACAACTTCAAAAATGGATGAAAGTCATCGTAAAATGCCCCTCATAACCGTTGTGGAAAGCATTTCTTTTTAGTAGTGACAACATTTTGGTATAAAATTGTGACGTTATTGTTATGCACCAATATTACATAGATAAAAAAAAGTCACATGTAAGAGATGTAACATAACGATGTTTCAACGACAATGAACATTATAAAAATAGCAACAAAACACAAAATGAGATTTTTTCCAAAAATGTTAGGAATCCATTGTTTTCCCTAGAATTCCAGGCAAGAATTAGATGGAAAAAAACAAAACATACAATCACACACAGAATGTACAAAATAAAGAAAAAAAAATCCGACAACAAAAGAAAGAACTCATAAGCTTTCTACTCCTCTTAGAATGAAATGTTTGAGATTTTCAATAAACCTTATAAAATACCAAATGAGCACCAAAAAACATTACGTCAGATTATCAAGAGGTTTTAAGGAATACCTGGATCCATAGAGATCTTGATCAACATGCAACGGAATCTGATAGTGGTCACGAACAATTGGTTTAATGACCTTCCTCAACCAAATCACCTTCTTCCTTATGGACCTTCGTTTACTCTTCAGATGAGGAGAGGAGAAACTGTTTATTGATTTTGTGTATTGGGAATCATAACCATGCCTTAGGTTTTAAACCTATTAGGGTTCTCATTATCCCCTAATGGGCCAAACTGGTTTTCGCTCATTAAGTCCATATCAATTTTCTAGCAGTCTAATGGGCTCACTTAAATATATCACTTTATATTGAACCCATTTAAATGTAAATAACTAATATAAATGTTATAATATAATATTCAGCCCATATTAATTAATTAGGAATTATAAAATTCCTAACAATCTCCCACTTGGGCTTCATATTAACCTTAGACATTTATATCACAAAATTCTTTAGGCACGCAACCGTATGTTATTTATTTTTAGACTTCTTTTATACAATCTGGTCCATCTCATATAGCAACAGGAAACCACTGCAGTTTTCATCACAATTTAGCTTGACTAAGCCACAATGATCACCACTGTTACTCATACTCGATGACATAGATCAAATATGGATAAGCGGCATGAAAATTACATACAATGTGATCTTAATCATGTCTACTTCCAACTAGTCCAAACTTTATTCTTTATAGAGATCAATCCAAAATGCAATACAAATATTGTACACAAACAAACTTATAATGAAATGATAAACTTCAACTTTATTTCTGCAGAAAATCCAAATAACAAAATGTTTGCGAACCGTAAGATATAGAACATGAGTAAGACTCCCACTAAACTAAGGTACTATCAGGAATTACACCCATATGAGATAGCATGGAATGAGTTCCTATATGTTCTATACAGATCTATATTTTCTAGATTCTTTATTTAACAACCAAATATTTTATGCCAACAAACTTTTATTTGGTTGAATCCTTAATAAGACTGCTAAGATATTGTCTCAATAAACACCAGATGGCTACTTAATGTTGGCGACAACAGGCAAACCGGTTACAATAATTTAGCAATCATAAATTCTAGTATGATGTCTCATAGCAAAATATTAACTCCACCGACATGGTTAAATGTGGATCCTTATGTAGAGTGATTGCTATTAAGACATTTTGAAAAATCGAAGTCAGAATATCCAATGATCTCTAAACTTCTAGACTTTAGATATGAAAACACATAGTTTCTTGTTTTCTTCAATTAGCGCATAATGCACTTTACTACTTCTAGTGTTACATACCAAAATTACTCATATATCACCTTAGGACTCCCTTTTCAAACTCTAAGTTTTACACATGCAGATTTGGGATTCACATAATATGAGTAATTTAAACTATAGTAGTAACAATAACAACAATTAAAGAAGAGAACAACAAACATGCAATGCACAAATAATCTTTATGGTAAATTTCAAGACCCAAACAAGATACCTAGCGCACCATTAATCCTCAATCTTTGGATTGAAAAAGACTAACTGCAAGTGGTACTCTCAATGCATTGATCAAACATTAGTGATAAGTCCTGTCAAATAAAGGTTGTCTTTGGACACTCCATTGCTCACATGGAAAACTTATATGATGATTATTTCAATCAAATAATGATTTTCTTTGAACATTTCATTATTCACATGGAAAATCACACTATTTATAATCACCACATGTTTACCATTGCAAGCATGTAATTATTCTATCAAATTGTGTCTTCCTTTGGGTCAAGCACAATTCACATGAATAATTTCATGCAACATCCATGTAAATTCAATCAAATAAATTTACGCAACAGAGGTTACTTTGGCAACATGTCGTTTCAATCAATTTAACCAAAAATACAAGACAATTTAATACAATAAATGAGAGGTCTTAAAATTACACAAATTTTCTTAAAATTACACAAATTTTCTTAAAATTACACAATTTAACCAAAAGAATCCTTTAAAGATACTAGAGAAAAGGTTTCTTTATAGTTAATGCCTTCCTTCTGTGTAAAGCCTTTAGCAACTAGACGAGCCTTATATCTCTCGATATTACCCTTTGAATCCTTCTTTATTTTAAATATCCATTTACAACCAATAGGTTTCACACCTTCAGGCAATTCGACTAGATTCCAAAATTCATTGTCATTCATAGACTTCATCTCATCCTTCATGACATCAATCCAATTTTGAGAGTTAGAACTGTGCATAGCTTGACAGAAGTTGATTGGATCATCCTCTGCTAAACCAACACCATCCTTATGTTCTTGGAGAAATATAATATAATTATTTGAGATTGCACTTCTCATCTCTCTAATGGATCTCCTTAATGACATTTCTTGAGGTTGCTCTAAAGGTATTTGAGGGAGAACCTCATCGTTGTCTTGTTCTGGAACAATGTCAATAGTTTGAACATTGTCTTCTATTACTGGAGTTGTGTCTTGAACAGTAATAGGTATGAGGACTTGATCATTGTAAATAACAGGTTCTTCCTTAAAGACAACATTCCTTATGTTCTCTTCCTCCCCAAACTCAACTTCCTTAAGAAATCTTGCATTTCCCGTCTCGAAAAAAGATCTTAAGGTGGGATTGTAAAATTTATAGACCTGAGAGCATTCAGCATAGCCAACAAAATAGCAGCTAATTATTCTTGAGTCCAGCTTTCTTTATATGGCCTATAAGGTCGTGCCTCAGGCTGGACAACCTCAAATGTGCAAATGTTTAATGCTTGACCTTTTACCAGTCCAAAGTTCATAAGGGGTTTTGTTAACTACTTTACTTGGCACCCTATTAAGGACTTAAACCGTGGTCTTTAAGGCTTCTCCCCAAAGTGACTTTGGCAAAGAGGAATGACTAATCATACTTCTCACCATATCCTTGAGAGTTTGGTTTCTTTTCGTTCTGCTACACCATTCATGTTGCGTTTGCCTGACATAGTGTATTGTGGAACAATTCCACACTCTTTGAGGAAAAGCGCAAAAGGTCCTGGACGTTTTTCTCCTGATCCATCCTATCTGCCATAGTACTCACCACCACGATCAGATTTGACAGCCTTAATTTTCTTTCCAAGTTGAAGTTCAACCTCAGCCTTGAAAGTCTTAAAAACCTCTAGGGATTGGGATTTCTCATGTATCAAATATAGGTAATCGTATCTAGAGTAGTTATCTATGAACTAATCAAATATTGTTGTCCATTCCAAGAAGTTGTAGGAAAAGGACCACAAATGTTTGTATGCACTAGTTCTAAGACGTCGTTAGCTCTTTCGGCACCTAATTTCCTTATGTTTGTTCGTTTTCCCTTTATGCATTCAATACAGACCTCAAAGTCTGATAAATCCAAAGGGTCAACAATTTCATCCAACATAAGTCTCTTAATTCTTTGTTTAGAGATATGGACTAAATGCTTATGCCATAAGGTGGTTGAATTCTCATTCAATTTTCGTTTTGTACCAAGTGAACTTATTTGCAGTATTTCATTATAGGAACTAACAACATCAAACATGTAAAAATTATCAATTAAAGAACTAGAACCAACCATATTTGAATTTTGGTAGAGACTAACTTTATTATTTCCAAATGAACAAGAAAATCCAAATTTGTCCAAACTAGAAATAGAAATCTAATTTCGTCTAAAAGACGATACAACAAAAGTCTCAAATAAATTCAAATAAAATCCAATTTTTAACTGTAATCTAAAAGTTCCAATAGCTTCCACTGCAACCTTCTTGCCATCACCCACAAAGATGAATCTTTCATCATCACTTGGCAGTCGGCTCCACAGGCAACCCTGTATAGTCATACTTATGTGAGTAGTAGCACCAGAATCTACCCACCAAGTATCTTTAGGTACAAAATCCAAATTAACTTCTGAACAAACTAGAGTAAGAAATTTACCTTTCTTCACACGCCATGCGGCATACTCGGAACACTCTTTCTTCATATGTCTCGACTTCTTGCAGAAGTAACAGGTAAATTACTCATCTTTATTTTGTTTCTTTTGCTGAGAAGTCCCTTCCGCAACACCCTTAGTCTCCTTCCTTTTCTTATTCTAAGAGGTCGAAGTCAAGTGAGCACTTTCAGTACTATCTCTTTGCAGCCTCTCATCCTTTTGCACACAGTGAGATATAAGCTCATTGAGGGACCATTTGTCCTTTTTAGTGCTATAGCTCACTTTGAATTGCCCAAAGTGTGCAGGAAGCGAGATCAAAATCAAGTGCACGAGCAGGTCTTCACGAAGCTCTAACTTAAGTGACTTGAGTTTGATGCGAGATTAGACATCTCCATAATGTACTCCCTTATGTTCTCTTTGCCTTTATACTTCATGGAGATGAGTTTAGCCAAAAGGTTACTCATATAAGACAAAAGACCATTGTCTTATTACTGATTCATATAAACAATATATATATATATATATATATATATATATATATATATATATATATATGAAATTGTGCCACGTACTAAATGCCAACACCAGATACGTAGAACCTTTATCCCAAATAGAATAATATACCAGCAAATGCGACACAAACAAAAAAAAATTGTACAACCCCGTAAATCAAATGCAGAGGCCTTTTATTAATTCTGAAGAGGAGAAAAACTTTATGACCATAACACATAAATTTAGGGGTTTTACAATTTTATTGATCAAAATAGTTTCTCCCCAAAATAAAATTAGGGTTCATATAACTAAAAGGATCCATGTATAATACATATCAAACAGAGTTTTAAATCCCAATAATCTAACAGTAATGGTGGCTCTGATACCACTTGTTGGAGATTTTCAATAAACCTTATAAAATACCAAATGAGCATCAAAACACATTACGTCAGATTATCAAGAGGTTTTAAGGAATACCTAGATCTATAGAGAGCTTGATCAACATGCAACGGAATCTGATAGTGGTCACGAACAATTGGTTTGATGACCTTCCTCAACCAAATCACCTTCTTCCTTATGAGACCTTCATTTTCTCTTCAGATGGGGAGAGGAGAAACTGTTTATTGATTTTGTGTATTGGGAACTGTTGCAACCTACCCTTCGGCGGGAGGGCGACATGGGACTCACGGGTGCGTCTTCCAAGGGAGGAAGGTGAAGAGCGACGAAAAACCATCACGAATTTGCTCACGGAAATGTCTCAGAAGCATTACGGAAGCACCTCAGCTTGAATTTTCTTCACAGAAACAATTTTTTCACTCAAATTAGCTTAAATGCATAGCATAGGGGTTAGGGACCCTTTGGAACAGCCTCCCTTCGCCCATTTATAGGAAAATAGGGGAGGAGGTTGATGCCCAGCTCGCTTGGGCAAGCTGGATTGCTTTCTCCTTAAGTAACCCAACTTCCAAAATGTTCTAGAAGAGCCCAGATTCGGAAATTTGAAAATTTCTATTTGCACCTCCATCTTGATAAGTTCACCCCCCTTTTGTAATTTACGGAAAAGTTACGGAAGCCTTACAGAAGAATATAGGACTTGATTTTATTCTTTTTACTCTTCGCTTTCACCAGTATCAAGTGAAATATGCTTACCCAAGGTTTTCGGAAATTTTACGGAAGCATTACGGAAGCCCCGAAAGCATATAGGACTTGATTTTCTTCTTTTTTCCTCTTCCCTTTCACCAATATCAAGTGAAATATGCTTACCCAAGGTTTTCAGAAATTTTTACGGAAGCCCCAGAAACCATTTTTCAACAAAACGTGGAGGATTTTAATAAGTTCACCCCCCGTTTTTGTGTTTTTGGCTGTGTTCTTTTTTAAATCTCACGAAACTTTACGGATTCCACTGCGATGAGTGCTAAGCCTTCTGAAGCAATCAACAATGGTCCTCAGATGAAATTAGAGTGTAATAATTTATTTACACACACCCCACTTTTCTAAATACACTCTCGTTTTCGTGTTTTTGACCGGTTTCTTCCCGAAACATCTCAGAACTTTACGGATTCCACAACGATGGGTGTTAAACATTTTGAGGTGGTCAAACGAAGGTCGCATGCCGACAAACAATGGTCCCCAGACGAAATTAGGGTATGACAAGAACCATAACCATGCCTTAGGTTTTAAACCTATTAGGGTTCTCATTATCCCCTAATGGGCCAAACTGGTTTCCTCTCATTAAGCCCATATCAATTTTCTGGCTGTCTAATGGGCTCACTTAAATAGATCACTTTATATTGAACCCATTTAAATGTAAATAAGTAATATAAATGTTATAATATAATATGCAGCCCATATTAATTAATTAGGAATTATAAAATTCCTAACATGAAATCACAATAAAATTTGGTACACATTAGAATCAAAATAAGAACTCACAATCAAATATCAAAATCATTTTGAAATCCTAACCTCTTAGTTTTCTACTCCTCTTGTAATTGCAACCTCCATTGTTCATTCAACCACTTAGGTCATGTGCATCTTGCTTTTGAGTTTTTCCACATGTAAAACTTCTCTGACTATGAGATTCCTGAGTTTAGTTCCATCTTGGTGATGGCAGAAGGAAGTACCAAATGAGCTTTTGACGATGCGTGAGAGAAGAAAAAAGAAAGACCAAATGAGTTTCTTTATAAGTGAGTGTATTTTGGAATAGGTGGGGTGTGAGCATGTGAGAATAAGTTAGAAGGGGTTTGGAACATGAGAAGGAATTTTTTTAGGCTTAAATATGTTTTTGGTCCCTAATAAATAATCGTATTTTACATTTGGTCCCTAATAAATTTTTCCTTCGAATCGGGTTCCTAATATATGAAAATTTTTATCCGAGATTCCTGCCGTCAGTCGGGATCCGTTAACTGCCTATGTATCAGTTAATTGCCCATGTAGGCATGCCACATGTGATGTCACGTGTAATCTTTGTTTGGTTGAGACTACCGTGGAAATTTTTTTTAAAAAAAAAAGTAAAAAATAACATCGTTTTGCATGTTAAAAAAATTTCTTTTTTTTTTCTTTTCTATGTTAAGAAAACCATAGTCTTACACAAATATTCATTGTATGGTGGACCTCAGAGACCGAGACTAACATTACCGCCCCATTACTCACGCAATGATATTGTCCCCGTAACCAGCACTCACAACCTTTAGTCTTGTAGCCATAGTGAACCTCAGAGCAGTGAGTAGTGAGCATGGCTATCATCACATAAGAACTTGAACCAGAGCAACCCATACACTCACGCTCATAGGCCCACCTACCAAACCCAACAACAACCTCTTCTCCTTCTAGTTTTACTTCACCCTCTTTGTCTTCCTCCTCACTTTCTTCTTCGTCTTCACCTCCTCCACCCTCTCTCCCCAAGACTCCAAAACCTAGTTCCTCAGCCTTCCATCTCCCCTCTACCACCACTGCTCCAACGCCCACACCAACAAGGTCCAAACACACCCTTACAAAACCCCCTCCAATTCCTTCCCTACCAAGGTCTTAGCTCTTACTCCTACCGCCACCTCACCAAATCTCTCACTGCCAAAAGCCTCCACATCACCTCCCTCGACCTCCCCAAACACGACTTCTCCAACAACTTCGTCGAAGTCTCTATTGGGTGCTGATTTTATTTATGAAAGGGCTGAGTTGGTGAGAAGCATGATGGTCGAAGTCTCTATTGGGTGCTGATTTTGTTTATGAAAGGGCTGAGTTGGTGAGAAGCATGACACTTATTGATACGACGTTGTCTACTAAGGGAGCTTTTCCCATTTGGGCTCTGGAGGTACCTGTGGTGAGGGAGGTAGTGTTGGGAGTTTCTTTTATTTTTGCTAAGATGGTGGGGTTGTGTTGTTCCGAGAGGGTTGGTGTGGGGATTTAAAGGGGTCGAGAACACGGATTCGGAGGGGTCGAGGACTCTGTAAGTTTCTCTATTTTTTCTGCAATTTTTTATGCCCTTTGGTGTGGAGTTGTATTTTTTCTGCCAGTTAACAACCACGTAGGCAGATAACAATTTTAGACTAACGGCAGGGATCTAAGACAAAAAAATTCAAATATTTGGGACCCGATCCAAAGGAAAAATTTATTAGAAACCAAATGTAAAAAATGGGTATTTATTAGGGACCAAAAATTGGTATTTTATTTATTTTTTACATTTTTTATTCTTTAACTTGAAAAGGGGTTGCGAATGTGGAAATTTTTTAAAAATGATGCAAATGAAAATTAGGAAGTAGGATTTTTTTTAAAATAGTGAAAAATGAAATTTTAAATTGATTTGTAAATGAATAGAGGGAGAGGTGAAATTAGTAAGGAATGGAGAGAAATTTGAGTGGAATGATTGTCATGAATCTATAATATTATTTGAATTATTTATTTTGTATTTTTGTGTATTTATTTTTCTTGTAATGATAATATATTTTACAATAAATTATAAAATGTAAAATGTGTTTTAATGCTAATTAATATTCATTTTAATCACATTTTTTTGTAGGATTTTCAAATTTTTAAAATTTCAATCTCATTTTAGTACTCATTTTAATTAGATTTTAATTAATATATCTGGCCTATAAAAAATATAATAATTTGAAAATATTTTGAATTGGTATAGATAACTTTAATTATGTTATATATAGGCAACAACTTATACATAATTTATGTTTATTTGCTAATTTAAAAGCATGTTTTGTTGTAGGTAGAGCAAAATATGCTATAAGTGATAATATTTGTTGGTATTTGAAACACTTAAGGGATATCAGGTGGAATTTTGTAGAAATTTTGTGGAAAAGTGATATCAAGTGGGTATGTGAAAATATGATGAATCTTATATGTGAAAATAAAACAAAGAAAAAATATATAAAAAAATTATGTGAGGTTTAAGAGAGGATGAATAATGAACTTAGAAAAATCTCCATGGTTATACAATTTGCTAATTGTATTTGCAAAATTAGGTCTAGGAGTTAAAGACCTTACTCATTATGAGGTTTCAAAGTGTACTTGAAAGATGAATATAAGTATATGAAAAATTGAATTGAATAACTTAAATCAACATGAAAGGAAAGTGGATAACTATAATGTGTGATGATAGCATCAATCGCATGCATATCATG